>NW_020224354.1:183356-209357 GCF_003070985.1 Temnothorax curvispinosus
TAATCATGAATAACAAATTATTGACGAATTAATCGTTCGCCACTATTTTAATCACGCCTCCGACACATCGAAGAATTGCGCCGCGGCGCAACATCTTGAAGCGCAGCCGAGCAATTCGGTGGCATCTCGATCTCCAAGTACAACTGCACTTTACACCGCGGAAATGTTGAAGCGCTCCTTGTTACGTTTCCGCTCCGATTCATTGCAATCAGCGGGCCGCGTCTATGGAAGCGGAGAGGAAATGTAAAACGCCGCTGTTGCAAATCGTCGCCAGCCCGAAATTGTAAAAGTGCTTGCGCATATAGTGGTTCTTTTTAATCAGAAGTTATATCTCAAACATATTCTTTCAGAAATGAACGCTTCCTCGAAAGTCCAGCAAATTAAAAGGCTTGACGAGATAATCTTTGTAATTTAAAAGAAGAGAGGTAACTTTATATACCTATTACGCAAAATTTATTTGCAATATAACTTGAGTTTAGACGTTAATATAATCCTGCGTTCGTAAATTATTTTAACTGAGCTTTCTCTATGCTGTCTCTAAGTGTTTTATTTACTACTGTATTTCAATACCGCGCCGTTATTTACAGCGGAATTGCGAGACATTCTCTGTAATACCCGACTCCATCTCGCTTTCAAGATACCATTGACATCCAACGGAGCTAATAACGCACATCTATCTAACAATAAGTGCAAAGCATTTGCGAATCTACGTCTGCCGCAACTCTTCCTTCTCAATCGCATAAATAGTACAGCTCTTCGCGATTCATCCCTTTCCTTTCTCTTCCTCGTCGCCGATCCTTCTTCGACTCCGCGTGTTCGGTTGTCACGTTTACATGCGACCGTCTCTCGACATCGTGGTATCAAGATCGACTGCCATTATAGTCTGACCCAGTTTTTCTTCAATTTACCCCGCTCGTCGCGGTATGCGTCATACTTACCTACTTATCTACGTGTGTGTGTATGTGTCCGTATACACATCCACTAGCCTTCGAAACCACTTTGCACACGAGCAGTTTCGTCGTCCCGTCCAATTTCTACGATACGTCTTCGCTGCGTTTTCCCCAGCTCGTTTTCATCCTTCCGCGTGCCCGAAGCGGATACGTTCCTCGGCACGAAAGGGATTCCCAGGCATTCATGCGAATTTCAATTTATTCGGGTACGCTTCGCGTCCTCTTCCCAGATGATGAGGGAAGAGCGCTTTTGACGATGACGGCGAGATTAATGAAACGATCCGCCTGCGCGTGACATTTAAGAGTCGATTACTTCAACATCGATCTTCGCTAGATTTACTTGGATGTTCTCTAGCCGGGTCGTTCTCCAACTAGATTAGAATCGCATAATGTCATTTCAATATGAACAAAGAGGTATCTAAAGCGATTATAAACGTCGAAGGAATCTAAAAATTAATCAAGATAGTCAATTTTCACTGTTTTTGTACAATTGGAAATGCATTTTTGCTAACCAAGAAATGCATGTTGAAAGCTGAGAAAATTTTATGTCAGTGACACAGTTTCGCGAAAAGTGGATCGCTACGCTTTTGTCGCTTTCGCCGATATTCAATAAACAAGCTGCGCCTCGATTTCGATCTTGGCGACGGCAGCCGTTACAATTATTAACAATCGTTTACGAGCGTCGCGTAACTCACGGCGCGCGGACGGTGAAGTGGTTACCCTAGAAAACGAGGAGACCGGGATCGTGTAAATCCAGCAGTGTAACGACGCTAGTGCAGGTTCGGCAAACGGGGAAGAGAATAGATACCCGCCGTACGCGGTCGAGCGCAGCTTACCTCGGTTATAATGGATCTCATTACTTTTATCGCTCGGACATACATCTACCCGAACTCCGAAATTACCTTCTTCCGTCGCTTCCTCTTCCAGCTTCGATCCCGCTTACGCTCCAATCTACATGCAAAAATTCCGGATGAGGCAGGCGCGCATCTTTCCACGGCCATCTCGAACGGCCATCTGCGTCCCCTAATTTTTCGTTAAAATTGCGCGCGATAAGACGTATATATTGAACCTTTACGGGCATTGACCCTTTATAAAATTTTTCAAGAAATACACTTTCGACTTGTTTCTTCACTTCTCATGAATGACATTTAGGTAACTTCTTCAGGAAATCGACGATGTGTCGAACTTCAACTAAATCTTTTTCAGTTATCTGTTTGTCTATTTTTCCTGTATAAATTTTTTCTAGGCTCACTGCTGTGATTTAGTCTGTCTCGATTTCCGAAAATTTTTCCACATGTGCCGATATATCTATATCGTAAATAACAATGCGATATGCGCGCGTTCCCGGATTACTTAATGATCCGCTTAATAGGCCGATTATGAGAAATTATAGAATTACGCACGGATGCACGGGCCGATATGAATCGTGATCGTCGTCGCGCACGAAATTACGTAACGCGAAACCGCAGCCGATGGCGCCAGTTTGCCTTTGCATCGCATTAGCGAAACACGGCGAGTGCATTGTAAATAAAATCGTACGCTGCGTTGCATCGCGCAAATCCCGATAAACATCGAACGCGTTGTCGCGCTACTCGCAGCCAACCAAACTTTTGAAACTCGGCTCAAAACGTGCTTGCAGAGCTAGATCCGGAAACGAAATTACGGTTTGTGTTGAGGGATTCTGATATATCAAATGCATATCGTGCATGTGGATCCAGCAAAATTAGCTTTGATATTGCATTGGTCTCTCGGTCTAATCTTTCCTAATCCAATTTTGAGTAGAATATAAAATATCTCGATTATATACACACTGCATGAACACATAAAAATACACTCAACAATAAATTGTACGACTAAAAACAATCTTTTGACTAAAACTTGGCAGTTATTTACTGAGGTTGAAATCATGCGAGATAAATTGGCGTTCTATCAAAATTAAGAAAGATCTCACGACGATATGAATGTAGCCGCGTAACAAGAGAAACGACGGAATGTTTCAAGTGCTTGGTAGCGCGTTGCAAAATAGTAACGCGTCCGTCTGTGCTTTAATTGCACGAGAGACTTAACACACTCTGCAACTGCGCACACACCCGATTGTACCGGGGATGTTGGATATTACCGGTATATACCTCGGTCGTATATCGAAATTACACGATTACTCGTGTCGCCGCGAGCCAAGAGCGTCTTGATTAAAGCGTTTTGCATAACAATGCTATTGGCCCCGGCAGCCGGAGCGGAGTTGCCCAGCAGGACCGTAAATATGATCGTTTTTAATAAAAGCGACTAATTTAACGCGCCGCTGAACTACCGCTAGAAAAAGGGATGCCGCTGATTGCGTTATTGTCGGATCTTCCCTCCCACCTCTCTCTCTCTCTCTCTTTCTCTCGCGCCTTTTTAGAAAGGAGCTTTCTGGCACCTGTTTATTTTATAAATCGAATCGCTACAAAAAGAAGATCGCGGTAAAATCGAGAAGTCCGCTCCCGTAATCCCGAAAACGTAGGTACGCGCACGGACCTCCTGCTGTTTACGTTAGAATAAAATCTGTAAATAAGGGCGACGAGAACATTGTAGGTTTATAGAAGCGTATACACGTGTACGGTCGTGTACCGTAAATGAATTTGTGTGTCTCTATATTCACGTTACATGGATTAAGTTCTACATACGCAATATCGTCTGCTCGTGCGCTCGTTTCGCTGATACAAATACAGAGATTGCGATATGGAAATCGCGCGCTGCGATATTGCACCTCTACCTCCGATTAGCTCGTCTTTCTCTGCGATATTTATTTCTAAAATAATCAATTGGCGCGCAACAGTCGCATGAGGGAACATGTGCCTTTGTAGGCACGCAAGAGTTTGCGCGCGAAACGCGCTTTGAGAGTAATTCGCATGCCCGACAGGTACGAAAAGCGTTTAAGGTCGTTCCGGGGCCTTCCGAAGCTAAGTAGTAGGTGCTTTTGCATATAACCGCGCGCACGCGAGATGTACATTATCCATAGATCCGTGCGCGCGAAACGAGGAAGGAAGGATCTCGGAAACAGCATTTAGCCAGAGAAGTACGAGCCAAGTTTATCCAGGTAAGCTGCTCGTGTCTCGTGGTGCCATTGAAAATCTAGGGTATTCTATCTATTAGTGTTTCACGTAGCATTTCTTCCTGTCAATTACCTACATCCCCTAAATGCTGTAAAAAAGTTATGTAGAAAAAGATGTTTTGCCGACGTATATTTAAACGTCTTATCATTCAAAAATATTTTTGCTACGTGCAAGAATAAATTATAAGATATTAAAGCGAAAAGTAACGTAAGAAATTCGACGTTATTTATTAGTTAGAATAAGAAACTTAAATAAAAAATGTTAAATATTGTCGAAGTATACGTAATTTGCAATGTTACAGTCTATAAATGCTTTTGTCATTTCACTTCTCGTTAATTGCGTGCATTTGATGTGTTTGACGTAACGTATCTAGTGATATCATCAATATTTATTATGAAATGTGATGTGCCCGCGACATATTCTGTTGCCTTCGAAATGAACGCCGCGCGGGATATTCGATGGTATCGGTGCATTTTCAGAAAAGTGCATTCAATTATGCATTCAACGTGATTTTCTAGAGTCAGTTCGGCCGGAAAAATTAATTACAGATTGATATGTCGCGCACAATGATATTTCGTACTGATTGATTCGTGTATTTAATTAAAATTGCACCGCGGTACAAACGGTGGGCCTAAATGAATGGAAGGGGTAGCCGATAATTTATCGGTAGCCCCGTATGCGAACCGCGAAACAGTCGATATTCATTGAATCATTCACCGCGATGACGCTTCGGGCGGAACAAATTTCCGGGTCGGGCAAACGTGGCTATTGGCTGTACATCGCGCGGCCGGTGCCATTAATTGAAATCTCAATCTGTACAAATAAGACTATAATTACAATAGTTGCGAGGGAAAGATATTTACGTCAAAATTTATAGTCATCTGTAGCATTAGATAATTTTGATGACAACCTCTTTCTGTTCTTTAACTGTGGACACTCATCCCCATAGCCTTTTATCCGCTATTTAATTGTCGTGATCCTGCTTCGTTTCGCGAACGAAAGGCAAATCTCAAAGTTCATCGCGAGCCGTTAAAGGTTAAACAATACATCAATAGGATGGAAATGAGCGGCGCGTTACTCGCATCGAGATCGAACTACCGTCGTAGTTCGGCGGGCTCTACAACGCGATGAACTCTGCCGGCAAACAGTATTTACGTGACCGCAAATTTCGCCGTCGAATGGGAAATGACGTACGGCGATGCGCTCTCTCACCGGGTCGTTAGCGACCTCTTGTTTCCGGAACGGCGCGAAACAATTGCCTCGTCCGTTCCACACGTCGTGTATCGTTCAATTAAAGGTCCATTTCGCTCTCTCGTGTCAAATGCCATCTCGTAGTAACCGAGTTCCGTTCTATCCGGCTCGTGTTACGGCATCGCGCGACGACCGGCTCGCCCGGTTGCGGATCACAAACTTTTGACGTTAAACCTCGAAAGCGATCGCGCGTCGAATGCAAACGTCCCACGCGCGGCCGAGAGTGAGATTTTTCTAATCGAAGTTCGTCGCCGCTCAACTGGAGTACATGAAATACGAATCTGCGAAAACTTCTATTTTTGTTTGCTCAAGACCACATTTTTCCCTTTTATCGTCAGGCAACAAAGCTTTCGTATAGCGACTCAATGTTGGCTTGAACAGTTAAATCCCATTAGCGATTATCTTGCGAATAAATAAAATGAAAAAAAATTCTCGAGAAGTTTTATCTTTATATTTGCCTTTCAAATATTCATATAAACTAGCAATTCTAATTTTCTTTATTTAGCGCATTTTTTAAATTATAACGGTATTATAATTGTAAAAATGTGTTATTTATATCGTCTACATTCATTAACTATGTCTAACAATCTGAATTGTAATCCAGAACGTTCGTTTAACATTTATAATGGATTTTGGATAGAATTCCTCATCGCAGTATCAGAACATCGGATACATATCAAAATTTTACGTTAGCAGACTATACAATAGCAGTTTTTCCCCATAATATTCGCATCAAATAACGCGCGTTTAAATGTTGCTTGATTTTCAATCTTTGACACGTTGTTCTGCATGCATTTTGAATGAAATTTATGCCCGATTTATCTCGAATGACGAAAACCGAAAATACGAGGACAAAGTTTAATCGGAACTACATGCAGGGACGTACATTTTCATTACTGCAATTGCCTTTATAGAGCACTGTGTAAATAACACACACACACTCATATATATGTATATGTATACATTGCATTATTTGAAATGTAACTTGAAAAATGTCAGTTGCTATTGCATACCAGCGTTTCAAAAGCTTCGCAAATATTCGCTACTTTTTACTGAGAAGCGTATCAAATGCAATAGTATAATAAATCTCGATTTATTTGCTTTCAATCACGCTATGAGTAATAGAAATTTTACGTTATTTATCGTACGTCTCAGGTATTTTAGATATAAAAATTTAAAAGAAATTCTGAAATTCAGTTTCATCGAATTAAATTTTGCAATAAACTAAGTGTTAGAAAAATATATAGTGTAACAACAGTTGAACAAAGTAATACTTCAAGTTAAAATATTTTTTTGTTATGATTTTAAGTCAAATTTTGAAAAACTAGATGAACCAAAATTATAAAGTAAGCGATTTACTCTATGATACTCGTTTTCGTGTAATAGGATTAGATATCAATCGTACAACTTAATCGCTCTTGCGCCATTGTCGATGCCGAATGTTCGAATGCTGGTCGACGACACTTCGCCATCGCGGGTAATTCGATCGAGAGCCGGTACGCCGCCGGTCAATGTCCAAATATATTCGGGCTCGAGTGGTCAACTCATCGAAACCGCCGACTGGTTGCTCGGCATACCGCTGTCCCTGTACTCCGGACTCGCTATATCTGCGATGGTATTTGCATGTTGCACCATATTTCACTCGACACGCCATTTAATTGGTTTTTAATATAATAAATAAACGTTGACTAAATAAAGGCCGACAGAAATATCGGGTGAGAAAGTTGGAGTAAACAAACTTGTATCTGTCTATCAAAAAAGTTATCTATTAGGTCACGCAAAGAATCTTTTAAATGTACGAGTCATTCTTTCCCTTCATGACGACAATCGGCTATCGTTTACATCATCTCACAGATACTTGACGTCTTAAGAACTTTTGTTTTCTTAAGTCATTAATAATCATTGACAAAATGCAAAAGCTATACGGATTTATAAATTACTTAAAACTCCATAACGAAATGTATTTCGAAATTCTGACAGCTTGGCCGATCAAATGACGGCTGACAAGATTCTCGATAGTCCCCGCCAGTTGAAGATCAAAGATAATCAGCGAATACCGCGACGTTTTTCCCGGAAGCCGTTTTTACCACGGCTGCAAAAGGGTCTGTTTGACTTTCGTCTTTCTATACGCTCTCTCGAGCGCCATGAAGTGGCGAAGAGGTCGGAGGAAAAGTGGAAAAACGAGAGAGAAGACTGCTTGCCTGCCAAGTTTCTGAGTGCACCACTCGCTGCGGCACGACTTCACCGATGGAGAATTTATCGTTTTCGATGACGCGGCCGATTCGACGACGTTGCATACATTTTTGTTTGTTCGAGACATTACTATATTCAATATAAGTTTTAATCGCAATACGTTGCGCAAGTCTTGCTTTCTCAGGAAAAATCGGTTAATTTTAGCAAATTTTTGTACGGCATTCTCGAATCGTTCAGATCTTTCTCTATTCAGAAATTTCAGGAAGCATACACAAGCAAGAAAAGATTAAAAAACTGTTTAATTAAAAATTAATGTATATAAAATAAAATTGTAAAGGTTACACACACATACAAATGCGCATATGTGGGTGCATATAAAAGTAAAATTGCATGTTGTATCATTAAGAACATAAGAAATTATAAAATAAATAAAAAATTTTATTTTATATAAGTGTAAATTAATAAACTTGTATGCGACTTTTTCCTATGCGCAAAATCAAAGATTCCGTAATCGCGTTAAACATCAATAAACCAGAAGAAATCACCGAACGCTCTACCCTTTAACTCGATATCACCAATATTCCCGATGTCTGTCCATGAAAGGGTACCACCGATAGTTCGATGAAAGTTAATCGAAGCAACGTCCCTCGGATTTTACATGCGCCGACAAGCTTAACGAATCGATGCGGTAATCAAATAGACTCGTCCTAGCGGAAATCATTGGGAAATTCACAGACGTATTTTTCCGCGTCTGCTTCTCCGATGTCTTTCCGCCTTGCAATCGGCCGATCGTGGACGCTTTGCGATCAGACTACGAAGCGTTATCAAGTTAACGGAGAGCGATAAAAAAAATCACGGATATTTCCGGTAGCGTCGCGTGATCGTTTCCATAGCTGTGAATTGATTGCTCGGTGACACGCACGAATTCCAAAGCAAAAATACCGCAATGCGGCTAGCTGACAACAATAATATTATTGCGTTTCGGTACTTGGTAGCGGTCGTCGTTTGATCGATAGTCAGGGTAGCAGATCGTCACGCGAGCCTTCATTCCGTTGTATGAACGCATTCTCATCACTCTTTCGTCATCGTGCATTACCAAATTTAGATTGTACGAAAATATTAAGAAATTGGAAATGTTCAATGTCTAAAGTGCTTGATATGTGTAACCGTCTGTCTTCGACAATTAGACGGGCCGTTATTCCATCGTTATGCGTACATTTATTTTATCTTGTACTTTACGATCGTCTTTACAGCTCGTAATTCATTTGCATGACAATTAATCACGGCTTATATAGCAATCCTTAAATCTCGTTCGTCAGTGGACTGCAAAATCTTTAACTCTATCCTCGAAAAGAGCTCTTCGAGGTGCCAAGCTCCAAACGAATTTCCGCTTGAAGACCAACCGTTAATTCAAGGGAGTGTCTTTGACATTTTCCTTTGCTCTTTATCAACACACGGTGTTTCCAAGAAAGTCTTTTTCTTCCTCTCACCGGCGATTGCAATTCGCTGCAAACTCAGTTTCGGACACAGTCGTCGCAATCTCGACACGCCTTTCAGCGATTCTTTTCACTCGCCAAAGAGGCTCTTCACAAACTCTCATTTGATGATCTTCATGGTGATTCGCGCGTAAAATGCTAACTGAGCGGAGCTTTGTCGTATAACCGATAATTCCGATAACGTTATTATTCGCGGTTTGAAAGCTAATCCCTTCGCTAATTTCTTCGATTAAAATAACTCCATCCGGTGTGATGTCAAAAATAACAGCAGCGCTATTGCTCGTATTTCATCACTATTTCTGTACGAATCTATATTTTGCGTATAGGATCAAGTCGAATCGGTCCATTTCCTTCGAAAATACGCAGTCACGCACACATGTGCGGAGTCTTTTGATGCGGATGACATACGAATTGGCTTGGCTTTGCCGGTAGTTTCCTGCTTTGAGATGTCCGATTCAAAACCGACATATGCAGACCGCTCTCGGTGTATTTCCGGATAATTTTGATTACTCGGCGTGTATACTTAAGCCATACATGTACACATACACACGCACTGTCTACATGCATTTACATATTTTTACGTATAGGTCATATATAATCTCATTTTCCGTGGATGTAGAACTTTTGAGTGGCTTACGTTATAAGTGATCTCGCGCGTAAATCACCGCTACTTAATATTACGGTTTTTAAAGTCTCGTTAATAAGTGACAAAATGTTAAAATAATAAATACGCTCTTTACCCTTACTACACTTTACTTTTTATGCAGTTTTCTCCGTGTTCTTAATATTTATAGACGCGATCACTTTCGTCATTCGCCATCAGCGTGAGAGAAGATTCGCTCCTATAGATGCAAGTATCTCCGAAGATAGTCTCTTTAATCGAAATCTTCGTACTTTTCGCTTCTCCATCGGGACCCCCTCTCTCGCTCGTTAATTGCCACTTCCAATTTCATCTAATTACTTTTCGCGAGTTCCTCGTGTCCTACCTCAGCACATCCCCTTTTCGATCCGTTATCATCGTCAATGCGAACTTTTACGAGACGGACGGTAATAGCGTATCTCGGAGAAATTAGCATTATCGCTCTTGTTCAACGAGTACACGGTACGAAAACTACGGTTTTTCGTTTACAGATCGTTTAAGATTAAAAAAAAAGTATTTTTAGGAAAGTAAAGAAATGTTTGGACTTATGTACGATAATGATAATATTAAATTAAATTATAAAACAAAAGAAATCTAGATCCGTAAGTACATCAATATTGTACAATTCTCTGCATTATACTTTTACGTTTTTTTATTTTAAGAAATGACAGCAAACCGCTCCAATCTGGTTTCCACTGACTCGTGTAAGCTAACAGCATTATCGTCTTGGCGCTAAATTGATTATCCCAAAGAACACATAGTCGCGTTGACGTTACCGTGACATCGCGTAAACTATCGATGATATAAAATTATCTGAGCGGTGGCGTACAGAAGCGGCGACATTGAGAGGCGACAGATAGTTGCGAGAGCTTCCGATTTTCATCTCTACGCACGGTTGTGATAACCCGTCTGGACACAGTTCTTCTGATGATAAAATAACTTCGATACAACAATGACTTAGATTACGCCTGTGTTATCCTCGGTGTCACTATAATACGTATATTCGGGTTTCCGTTAACCGAAATTACGTGATAACGCCGAAACAATCTTTAATTTTTTTCCGAGCCTCGCGTTTCTCACCTGTTAAATTTCTCTAACAAGAAAGCTACAGGACGTCGCTCTAGAAGATACTATATACCGTTAGATATTTTCCTCTAATGAAATCCGAGATAGTAATCGCTGCGGAGGCGTCTCTTTAAATCCGAAAATAGATTTGTTTGCAATATAAGTGCATAATTCAAAATAAAAATTTTGTAAAAATTTTTATATTAAAATATTGCTCGCATTACATTTTCCGAGATTTCACGGCGTCAGACACTGTTTAGAGACTGAATTCGTCGCACGTAAAATATTCGGCATGAGAGATCGCGAGCTCAGCGGCGTGTCTTAATCCGCGTTGCACGATAAAGTTTCGCGACATGGAATTAAAGTAAAATGCGAAGTGTCTATCCGCGGGTGTCGTTGCAGGGTGGCGCGCGTCGTTCTAGGTCGCGGTGGAACGCAAGGCAGCGCGCGGATGTATCCATTACCCCGAGTATTTTCTTGGGGAAATTCGTTTTCCTGCACCTGCAAACCGGGATACATGGCCCCGGTCCGTGACTCGCGCGGGAACGGAGCGGGCCGTCTGAAGAAGGGGTTAGTCGGGCGGAAGACAGCGAGGGGAATGGGAAACGACTCGCAACGGAGCCTCTCTTTAGTGGCTCGTAATTCAACGAGAGCTTTTCTCGAATTCTCCGGCAGCTCGAGGCTGTGCCGGGGATACAAATTTTGCACGCACATTTCCATGGAAACGACTACCGTCGAGGCGCGGCGGATGAAAAGGGAATAGGAAGTTGACATCGTTGAGACGATACGGCGGATGGCGGATTCTGAAACGCGAGCGGCCGAAAAGTACGAGCGTTAAGCTTCCGATCGAACCACTCAATCCCCGTTTTGCTCGAAAATTACATGTAATATCGCACCGTGTCAGCAAAAAGAAAGAGGTATCATATAAAAACGCGTACATTTTTCGCGTTTAAAAGAGAAATTACTTCATATTGATTGACACTTTAAAAGATATGCAGAGAATGTCACAAAATCGCATCGATAAGCAGAGAATGTTTACGAGCGTTCGATGTGATGATTCTTTCAGGCGAGCAACATGCAGTTTGCCAAATCGAGGTCGGCGAGTATCCGCAAAACGTCGAAGGTTAATAGCAAAACTATGTTCTCGCATTGTTATGAAAATCGGCGCGCGAGTGACGCCTATTATTGTTGGGGTTGCATATAGCACACAATGCCTAGGTTTCGACATTTCCATACGGAGCAGCCTACACAGTCCAAGTTTCTGACAGGTATTTCCGTCTGGACCAATGCCTGGCCGACGGAGGTGTCTCGTTGAGAATCGATCGACAATGCGCGCCTGCCATTCACTTTGATATTTTACCGAATAGCTTGGGCCGAAGTTGTATATATCGCTTCTTAATTATTTGTCAGTATGATAACATATGATACATTTGAATGCGATGTTTTTAATATTCATATAAGTGCACGCAGAATCACGTGCGTCTTAATTCCTCACATCGCGTATATTTTTTATGTACATGCGTATAATGACATATACATATACCAATTAAGATTATACAATATAATTTAAATTATGGTATTTATTTTTGCAATAATTTGCGTTGAAAAATTGTCTTTATAAATCGGTATTAATTCGTAATATTGATCGTAAAGTAGTTCTCTTAAAAATTAAATTTGCAGGATTCATGCCATTTTCTAAAATGCTGAGTAATCTTGAAATGAATAATCGGTTTCTAAATATAATTCTTTCTTTTATCTTCATCTCGAAAAATGCCCGACTCATAGAAGGTTTGGCGCCAGCTACATTGTAGTAGTTTGACAGTTATTTCGACACATGGCTTGATAAATACATATCGAATGAATATTCTCTTCTTTTCTCTCTCCATTGCAGAATTATCAAAAAATCCACTCTTTAATATTTTTAATAACGGTAATTGTCAAAAGACTACCAAGAAACTAACAAACACTACTTTTCACAAAGAACAAATTTGCGTCGTAAATTTTTGTAACATAGTATTTGAAAATTACATTGTAAGGAGAAAGAGAAAGAGAGAAAAGTTTGTAAAATATAC
Source organism: Temnothorax curvispinosus (assembly GCF_003070985.1). Taxonomy (NCBI): domain Eukaryota; kingdom Metazoa; phylum Arthropoda; class Insecta; order Hymenoptera; family Formicidae; genus Temnothorax; species Temnothorax curvispinosus. The sequence goes on from NW_020224354.1 coordinate 196,116, forward strand.
GTAACAATGTTTAGTTGAAAGTTTGCCAAGAAGTTTGATTCTTTACTCGCTGTCTAGAAATGTTTGTTTTATTACATTCTATTTGATTTATATATTTGTTGGACGAAATGAACTATTGTCATCATCTATATGTGGTCGAGTAAACATCTCGTCGTCGATGTAACGGAGTGGAAAGTAGCGAGTGTGTGATGAACATTCACCTTCTCACTTTTGCCCTCCCATCGCGGGGGTTAGCGACCCAGGTACATTTATTCATGAGACTGTCCACTCTCTGATATCAGTGCCGGCAGCTAAGAACCGTGTGTGCTTTCATTAAAACATGACACTCGCGAAACGTACTTTGTGATTGGAAAAAAAACACGTCAGAAACTTTTAGCCGAGACTGGGAAGAAAAAAGGCATCAGAAAAGATTGCCAGTGAACATACAAGATATTTGAAAAAGCTACGCGAATAATGGGAAAGCGAAATAAAAATGCATGATATATTAGAACTAAAAAATTAATACGGAAAAGAACAACATTTCACAAACGAAATGTTTGACGGAGGTATATAAGAAGCTTCGCAGGAGCACTGTCTTTAAATAGGGAATAAGGTATCCATTCTATGTTTCGATTTTTCTTCAGTCAATCTCGAATAAATACAAGACAAACGGATGGACCTATTTATCCTCGCTCTCGATGTCCGTTTACTTTTGTTTGCTTTGTTAATATTAAATTAGCGAAATGTTCTACGTCAGCCGACGTGTATATATTTTCTGATGGCAGCGTTACCAGAATTTCTATACATGTGGTATGTTTATTCAGGAATATGCAGTTTCGCACAACGCAATTTTGCCACAGACGTAATTATCACAACACCACACTCGCTAAAGGTACCGGGAGTCCGACGCAATGGAAATGGGTTCACGGAAGAGGTCGAAAGTTTTGTTACTTCTAATATGCGAGAGACGCTCAGGTTTTTCTGCTTAGAATTACATTAATTCGTCAAGTTCCCGATCCAGCAGCCCGGTTGTTAATTTCATGCAAACGTTTTACGTACAAGCAAAATAATTAAATTTATTGCGGAAAATATTACCTCACCTTGGCTGAATAAATTTAATTATTTGAATGAGATGCTTATATATAAGTATCAAAGATTACATCAATTTATAAGGACCAAATATTTGGTTAAAAAAAACGTCTTGACGATAATCGTACCAAATCATGGTCGTATTGTCTTGACAATTATAATTGGCCAGTAGAGTCAATTAATATTTCTATTGCTAAAAATTAATTGTTAAAATTATTAATTGTTATTATTGTTCCCGTGATTTCGGATACAGATTTAGCAAAAATCGATATTACTGAACAGAAAAGCCGAAAATCTCTATCTCTCACCTCCCCTTTCTCTCTCTGCTTCTTTGGATATTGCAACTTACTAGCGCAATGTTTTTCCGTTACCAACGCAGTTCTACGACGTGCCAGCTTGGCACGTTTGTCCCGCGGGAAACTCGGGACGAAGTAATCTCGGGCTGGCAGGTAATATCGCGTGATAACGAGCCTTTGTGGTCCTTTAGGCACGTAGTTTTGAGCATTCAGTCCAGAAATTCGATCGAGCGTCCACAGCACTGTTCCTGATTTACATTAACGATGGCAACGGCGCGGCAACGACGACGACAACGACGGCTGTCGTGTCCACATGGATCGTACGTACATCGACTGTTACAAACTACCTATATCGTGAATGCATATCTTGATTGTGTCCCGCCAATATTCCAACCGCCTCGACTAAGTCTCTCTGTCGACGGGCCTTTGATTGTACGCACGTACAAAGATTAAACTTGAATTGAGTCCGGAAACTTGTGTAGGCGGCCGAGTGGAAGCAATTTACATTAATAAATGCGTTCGGCGACTTTTAATAGCGCGGCGCACCACCGTGCGATGATCGAATAAGTGAGCCGTAAGTGATGTAACTCGATTCTTGCGCCGACGAGTTGCGAGAGACGCGTCATTTAATGGGCTGGTTAAGAAAACATGTAAATCTTCGTAAAAAGAAATAAATTAAGAAATTTAATAGAATGAATAAATAATAGAAATATCGAGAGAGAGAGAGAGAGAGAGAGAGAGAGAGAGAGAGAGAGAAGGGGAGAGATTAATTAATTATAAACATAGAAAACTATAACTTTGAATACTATAGCTATATATTTAATACATCATAAGCCATGCTGTTTTTCCCAATACATTTCTCCCAATATTATATAGTGTCGTTTAAAACTAAACTCAGTGCCGCGCGACAGAGAGTACGCGAGGATAAACCGAGCGGGACGGCTAGAACGGGGCTTTGATAGGAAAGAAAAAAACATGAAAAATAATCCGAGTTGCGACGAGCGACGCTAATCGAAGGAAAATCGATTTTGTTTTTAATTTTGCCTGTCGCAAAAATCAATTCGAATTCAATTCCATATTCCGTACTCGCTAACGATTTGTCCGCCGCCTATACTCGCTGTTTTCGCTGATAATTGTGACGAACGTGAAACTCATCAATCGCGCGGTAACGTAGGTAGACACCTTGCAGCTACGCGCGAATCTCGCGAGTTTCGCACGCCACCGAACGTCGCGAGTGAGGACTGTATTCGAATTTTAATGTAAATGGGATTCTCCGCGACAAGGGGTGTAAAAAATGGAAAAAAACGTACGAGCGCGCGAAGGCGGCCGGAAAAATAATTGGCACGTCCGCAAATAATTGCGCACCTGCCTCCTCGTTCCGCTTTTAATTGGATTACGAAGATATCGGCGATTCAAATCTCGTAGCGTGGAAAGCGTGTATTCAAGAATAAAAAATATATTTCGTTATGATGACGTGTATATAAACTATAAATTTCTCTCTCTCTCTCTTTTTTTCTTTCGGATGACAAATTTTGCGTTGCAAACAGTGCATAAGAGGTGTCTCACAAACGTCCTCGCGTCGATTACATGCAGACTGATGCAATCCGCGACGAAGCGTGAGCACAAAGCTAAAGCGGCGCAAGCGATTACGCTGGCAAGCCGGTCGACCGATGTTTTTTCTTTTTTCTCTCGTTTTTTTTTTTTTGTGAACGCGTTACAAAGACGGACGAGACGCTGCGCGCGAAATGCGCCGTTGGCGTTATCCACGCACAATTTCGTCGGCTATACGCGGACCAGAGACGCACGCAAACGTGCGAATATTTGCAGAGTACACAAAGACGCCGCGCGATGTACAGGCGTCGCACCCACCGCATACGCACACGCTCTCGTACACCCCCACACACACACGTATGTAATTCTCTCCTCTCTTGCCATTTTCGCTCGTTTACTACGGAATGCAATTTCATGCCGACGTGGCACATGGCACACAGCGACACAACATCCCGACAGATTACCGCTTTGTTTGCGCTTCCCGGTACTTCGAAACGCAATAAAGATCTCGGCGCAAGCCAGTCCCTAGCAGAAAGAGGAACCGACAAATTGGGAGGGGGATGCGCAAAACGGTCGATGTAAAAATGCGTTTTTAAGTTGTTGCGTGGTTTGAGGTTTGATGATATCTGATCTCTTGTCTGTATATTGGTTTCTTTTCTTGGCTTTCTTCATAGATTATGATTGAAAATGCGGGTACAATATCTGGATCCGTGAATTAATTATCTTTCCTACATTTATTTTCACCGATAAAATATAAAATGTTCTTACAAAACTTGAAATTGTAGAATATGTTTGTATAATGACATGAATTCGAGTTATTTTAATATTTATGATATAGTCTGGCATAACGGAAACAGTGTTACATAATATTTCGTTATTAAAACTGATGAAATTATCGAAAGTAAAATTGATATTTAATTGCTATTAATCGTTATTAAAACTAAAATCGACAGGATTTATCAGTATTGCTTCACGCGCCAAAGCTACGCGAGAGATTCTCTTTACGTTAAATACGCGCGCGAGCGTAATCATATAATTAATTGCGACTTGTTCACGCAGGCGGCATTATTCGATAATTTAGCCGCTGTTGGAAATGGGCGGATGGCGAGCAGAGAAATATGAAAATATAAATTCTCGGAGTGTGTATCGTCGTCGCGTAACGCGATCGCGCGTGGAAACGCATGCAAATTCCCGGGTTAATTAGAGCTGCATTACCGCACGGTTCGGTGCATCGTCATTGTCGTGCGTGATATTACCTGCCTGAAAATGGCTGATCCCTCCGTGTATCTACCCTCGAAAAATCCGCGTGTACGAAACGGCGTAATGTGGGCGCGTTATTAAAAAATATGCCGGCTGTCCCACGTATGCGCGAGCTTTTATCGCGACATTCATTATCGCGGCGTTCACGTACATGCATACTTACATATTAATATCGTACACATTAATATATGATACTTATTAACACTTGCTTGCGCTGGAGGTTCTCGCCCGAGAATGTAATCCTAAATTACACGTGTTCGGAGTTTCGTTACCACTAACAGCTAGTCGCATTAATTTGTAGGAAGAAGAGATGTTATATCTAATAAAAAAAAAAAAAAGAGTTCACGTTGCAAGTTCATGTTGCAAATATTCGTAAATTATAAATGTATCTCGTGTACTTTTGAATTATTTTGAATTTAATGTATATCCGATATCGTATCTCTTTTATAATCGTCTATACTTTCACGCAAAGTGCGCATAAATTGCTTGTCGATATACTGAATATATGCAGAGAGGGCAGCTCCTCGGGAACTATGTCTCACGCGAAAAAGATAAGAAGACGTTTAATCGAGCTAAGGACTCGCGGTCGAGAAGCCGACGATTTCTTCGCGGTTTATCTGGGATCGCGAGTCGGTCTTACTTTATATTACTATCAGACGACACGTAATGAGCGTAGTGAAGTCCCGTTCATTGGATTAAACGTCGGAAGCCTGCTCCATTTTACTTCGCCATTAGCGCCGGCCGGCAGCAGTTTTATGGCTTTTCGGGGATCTCGTCGTTGGACATTAATTAAGATAGGATCTCTTCTTAGCCGATCAATCGTGGCGCAATTTTTCGTTAATCGACAATCTGTACCCGCCACTTCGAGACATACGACTGATTTTTACGAAGCGTACTTAAGGGTTTATCTATTAATTTATTAACTGTCTCTCGAATGTCCATCTTGTCTTTGATCAATAAACTTGTTTTTGGTCAATAGATGTCTGCAAATACTTTAATATAAAAAATATGATTTGAATCGAGTGCTGTCAAGATAAAGATTCAAGGCTTTTATCTAAAAAACGGAGAAAAAATTGTTTGAAGATACTGTGTATCATGAAAAAGTAAAAATATCGCATTATAATTAATTTATCATTAATATAATATAAGTAATATTATTATCAACATATAATAACAGCATTAACTACTACAATGCATTTAATTTAAAAACTTTTTATGCCGTACGATGTATTTGAAATAATTTTATTAAACATATTTTTGCATATTTTTAATCATAAATAAAAATTCTTTCCGCGATATGCGAATGTGACATTGTTTAAGAGAATCCGAGCGTGATAGCGTTAATTATCCAATTGAATGAAATGACCGAGAAAAAATGCAACAGTGCGAAAATTTTTCCATTATTAATGGCCAAAGAATTTTTGTTACCTCTTTATTATACATTTGCTGATTGTTCGGATTCAATGAAATTTGTTTGTTTCATCACGTACTTATTATCATCGTGCGAACAACAGGAGCAGAATTATAAATCACTGGCGGGTACAGTAGACGGCGACAACAAATATATGGAATTTGTTTCCAATTGCCGGATCATTGCGCCCTTTGTTGCACCGTCTCTCTCTTTTTTTTTATTGTCATTGTATGTCTTCTGGAGCCACGAGGCGACACCGATAAATCCTCTTCCCTTGTTCGGGGAACATCGAGCCAGCCTTCCGGTGACGGACGGCCACGCAGAAATTGACTGACGACGACGACGAAACGTCGAGACACGTGTCATTCGTTTAGGGAATATATTCAACCGTAAATATTAACGCGACACACACAGCGGTGCGTACGCAATTTTTCATTAGAGCCCGATACTTTGTTTTACTTTCGAATACGTCGACCAACATAAACTATGGCGCGTCCGTATATACATATAGAAAATCCTCTCTAAAGTTTACAGTCTAAACTCTGTAACTTTAACGACTGTAATTTTAACCAATGATTTTTTTAATCAATTCTTGGTCATAGAGTCTTAAACTTGGAAAAATCATATCTCGCGCGTTTTCATGAATGTCAACCAAACATAAAATTTATTTTACATGTTTTCGCATATTGGTATTGTATTTATTACTTATTGTATTTATTAAATTCTGTATATCTTATCCAAGATTATATTTTTCGCTTCAGGATTAATTTCTTCCAACACATTTCAACAATAATCATAAAAAACATTGTGCAAAAGTACATCCCCACGGCATCGCTGTTTCATTTTAATGATCAGATTATGTCGCAGTATTAAAAAAAATCCTGCGGACTTTGCGAATAAAAGAAATACTATCGCAAACTGCGCTTCTGCGAGTTTACTGGCTTTATGAAGGGCTAGATTATGGAAACGGTAGAGACAAAGGGCCGGGATCGCATCATAAAAAGAAAAAAAGTAACAAAAATAGCGAAGACGCGACGCGCAAGGACATGGTTACGCACAGAAAGAATTAACGAGCGTGTAATCTTTAAGCCCTTGCGTATCTGCAACGGCGCTTTTACGTTTCCTTTATACCCACAGTCTTCCATAATCGTAAAAAGAAACACGGACATGATCGCGAGTTTCCCCATCCGATATTGAAGAAGGAATGAACGATATCGCGTAATGGTGCGCGATTTTATCGCGCGGCAGTTATAAATCTAAATATGTGAGTTAAATTTTGGTCGTTACAATGTTACATATTGCATGACGCTTTTTTGTATTACAGATATCATAAATTTTAGATAATGAATAAAAGAACGCAATTAATTGTAACTTCTTGTTTATAATATGAATATCTAACTAAAATATAGTCCATCTCAAAGTTCCATTAAAAAATTTCGGAAATACTTTTCCCAATGACTGATTCAGTTTTGATTCTATTGGCAAATCAAAAGGTTACGTGCCTCTGAGTCCGAGAAAGAAACGAGTGTAACTAGATCACAGAGGCCAATATCTTTCTCAATACCGATTTTCTCCATAACTCCTTTTTCTTTCTCACAAGCTATTTTCGCAACCTATTTAATTTTTATATTTTTTGTATTCCTGTCTTTCTCTTTCTTATTTAATGAATCATGTTACAGGTGAAAAAAATAACATTGATTTTTCTAAATAAGTGACAAGTGAAATAATTCCTTATTAATAATAGGCTCTTTATTTAAAAATCAATCTTTAATTCTATATCTACATATATCTAAAAATTTCTAATATATTCCTATTAATACAAATAAATATAGAAATTATTTTCGCCGAAATTTTACACCGAAATTTAAATATCTCAAAAATGTTGATTTTACATATCGCTTATCGTTGACGAATCGACAATCGCGCGAATTTACGATATTTGTTTTTTTCAATCGATGGTTGTGTAAATGAGATGTCACGTATCTCGCTAGGGCATACCGCGATCATGCGATAAATCCTATGGCAAAGTCGAAAGCAGATTTCCTGCCCTGTTTTATTTTTTGAGATTTTATTTACCAACAAAATTGCTCGAATACATGTTACGGGCACGGGCCTCGAATTGCAATATCGTGCAGCTGCATGTTGAAATTTATTGAAATATTTTGACGGAATATTCGCGATGAAAAGTCGAATATTCAGAAATAGGTACTACAGAGAGTTGCTTATCATGCGTTGTTGTTTTACATCACATGTTTTTTTCGCAAGTTAATTATATTGAATATTAAAATTTTTTCTCTTTCTAAGGGAGAAATTGAGATACGATAATGAATTTTCTGCTTTTCTGACCGCTATCAGTCTCATATCTCAGCAGTAATCATAAATTTTAAAATAAATAAATACATATGAATATGTAGATAAATATATCCATTGTATGAATATTTATACATATATGGATACGAATTAATTTCTCTCTACATATAATTATGAATCTGATTAAAAGTGCGTATCTAGAAAATCTTGATAATTTTTATGATTATAATTACTACAAAAATTTGCTTTGATTAATCCATTCTTTTATGTCATATTTTACATTATATAATATTTATTCGAGATAAACGAGCAACTCATTGCTCGTTAATGCTTCATTAGGAACTGTTTGACGTCTTTTATTGCGAGAATCTTTTCGATAGCATGGCTCATCGATTATTACTCGACATGATTATTAAATCGGTTCTCTCTCTCTTTCTCTCTCTCTCTCTCTCTCTCTCTCTCTCTCTCTCTCTCTCTTCCCCCTCCTTCCCTTTCCCCTTTTCTGTTTTTCTCTCTGTCTCTCTCTTTCTCTAGCAGTTTCTCTTGTTGAACAAGTTTGATAATTAAGAAACGAGGAGACGATATATTATTTGGTCGGATATATAAGCAGACGAGGTTAATAATTTAAGCGAATGGGTCGCGACGCAGGCGAGCGCCTGCTTCACGATCCCGAAGAACAATTCAGTGTTTGCTCATCTACGTGACGTCGCGGAGGCGTGGCTCGGACCGCGTCTATTAATTATTGCCAGCGACGCGTGTTCATAATTAAGAGGTCATACCGCCCGCCCGACAGAGTCATCTCGTATACGCGTGGCTCGCCTAAATGATTTTTCGCAAGAAAGTTCGGCATCAACACGCGCCAGTTTTTCGCTTTGTATTTTGCACTCGTAGACACGTCGTCGTCTTTTTGCCCAAAAATTCCTTCTCCAAACTCTCGCAAGACAAATTCCTGCTGCGACTTAATTGTACTACATTCATTAATTTAATCATCTTTCGCGCGTGAGAACAAAGTTGACACGCGACAGAATTATTACGTACGATATTGTAGAATAATTGCACGCAATTAAATAATTTTGATAAAGGTAAAATATTATCGCAAATTCCTAGATCGAGAGCCAAGGCTCAGAAGCGCCTCCACGACGTGAAATTTATAAGACGGTCTCGCAATTCTGGCGCACCCCGTGACATAATTTTATTTACTGCGAGACACCTGTGAAATTTAATCAATGTACGAAGCTATTCCATGCTTACAAAAGATAACGACTCAAAATATCTGATATAACTAAATTTGTTTCGTGCTCGCGCAATATGAGAAGAAATTATTGAAAAATTAAAGCCAAATATGCAATAATGTGATCAATGAGGAAATATGTTCATAAATCTGATAGCATTTAAAGAACAATGTATAAAATATAATGTGTCATAAATTTCATAAACTGTGATTAGGTTTTTATATTGAAAAATATATTGAAAAATATCGAGAAAAGTCTCTTCTAAAAATTTATTCAATTTTTGTTAAACCGAATAAGAGCGATCGAAAAATGACAATTATGTTGAACGATAAGCACACGAGAGATGAAAGTTTAATCTGGTTCTCCTGGCTCATATGTCATAGATCTAATCCCCCTCTACCATTAAATCGCTGACTTAGAACTTAGACCGCGTGCTCGTAACTCGTCGGGCTTCCTTAGAAAATGCGTATCCTCGTATCTCAAGTAATTTAAGCCCCGGTCACCGCAAGCGTTGCTCTCCTTTTATTAACAATAAATCATAGCGACTTTTCAGGGATGAAAAGTGTACGGTGCCGGCAATAAAATGTATCACACTACATTCACGCTCTACCGTTGCGCGATTTATTTCCTCGCGATCGTTTTGCATCTGCAACGTGTTGAAATACAATGTCATCATTCGATTGTTAATCCTATAAATATTCGGTGATACCTTTCATATTTTTCTTGCGCCGTTATGAAAACATTCCGATGTCTTTTATTACAGTTACACTATAACGCACTGAAGATAAATGATAATAAAACCAGATGAACACTAGAAGCATTGTCATTTGGAAAGTAACTTGACACTTCCAATTAACGAGAATTTGATTTACTACTAATTTTTTTCAAAAATAAAAAGCTGGCGGCTTGTCAGAAAAATGGAGGTTATCAAAAATATATTTCGCTAATTAAAAAGTTCGCTGTAAAACGTTCTTTTTTGCAATGTTAAAAATTTATCTACGATCCGAATTTCCCGTCGTCAAGAGAAATACAGATCTGAATTTAGTTAGTTCTATATATTATATTAGCTATAATTTGTAATTTATATCAAATATCATAGTTTATATCAAATTTTAAAGCTAATATCTATACAATTTTATTTCCACTCGCATACAGTGTCACTGTTAGCGACATATCATCGGAGTCTGTTCAAAATAAATTATTATATGGGGCCGAATGTAAAACAACGGAAACGTAGTTTACAAATTCATCCTGAACAAATGAAGGCATACTTTAAAAGTCATATCTCTTTTAGGCACGTAATTTATATCACGAGAAAAGTAGTAACCCCACTCAAGATTATCCCCTTAAACGCTGAAGGATCCCTCACTCGCATAGCTCTTCTTTTCCCTCAACAGCCTTAACCGCGACTCTCGCTCTTTCTTTCTCACCCTCTTTTTCTCATATTCTGTCCGATTCGTAAGCTGGATTTACGAGTTCGCCGCGCGTCTGGTCGTGCGACACTATCCGCTCGCGGGACGTTTTCCCGTCTCACCGTTCAATGAATCATCACCGGCGAAATCTTTCTTCTTTTTCCGTGGATTATCGTCACACGGCAAATAGACGAAGAGGCGCTTCTCAATGTACGCCGTCCAATATAATTATGTCGCTCTGTAAATTTACGCGCAAATAATCGTCATAATGACCGGATAATTGCCGCGTCCGTTCGGTACATGAGTTAAACGAGCAGTAATTATCGTTCGCTACGAACGGTTAATCGTTACGATTAACGATGAATAATTTCGCGCTTATTTTTTGCGTAATTAAATCTCATGACTTCATTAAAGTTTTATCGCGCCTCTTTAACGCGTATTCCGAGCTAGGATTCATTAAATTGGAATTAACGTTCTGCATGGTGCTTTATTCTAGAGCAGACTGAAAAGTTTGACGTAAATTTTGAATAATCCGAAACGCGAAAGATCGAATGCAAAAAAATCGAAATTTTCGAAAAATAGCAAAAAGAAATCGGTTGTGCGCCCAGGTAAAAAATTCAAAATTTTAATATCCTGTGACATTTTCCAGTCAATCTCTAATTAGTAACTGTTCATTCTTATCGTTTTTTGCATACTAACATTTCCACTCATCTTGATATATAATTAACCAGTTAATATTGACTTTCTGCAACATTAATTTCCTCCAATTGTTAAATTTGTTATGCGACTTAAATACGCTTTATTCATATTTTATTTTTCATTAATTGTTGTTAAACCATCATTGTTTGCGATATGAAATGCAAGTATAATCGTGTTTAAAATAAAGGAAATTTTTTTAAAATAATATTCTTAGATTTTATTATATACAGTGTGATAAAATGTTTCTAAAGATTATTATCAGACTTTTAATAGCTAATTAATTATATCATTTTAAATGACAATTTTTATAATTAATCTATATATATTTTGATTGAGCAATTTTACTTGGCTTTTAATTTCGTTTAACCTTTCGTGTAAAAAAAAGGGCGCGTCGAATATTTTACTTTGGGAAATCGAAACTGCGGAACCTTAAATAAAGATAAAACGTAATGCAAATAAGGGTTGCATTTAAGCAGAGCGGGAAGCTGCGGGAGCTGAAAGTCGATCGGAAACGAGAAAACTTTTTCACCATTGTTAGTCTACATGTTCCACTCGCTCGATTGTCGAAAGTTACGAATGCACCGATTTGCCCGAAGCTCGTGATTAAATGCGATTCAGCGAGTGAATCTATCTGTGCCGATCTATCCGCTGTAAAGAATCGATACGAAGCGCAACCGGAAAACTAGCCTGATTGCATTTGCATGCGCTCAGGCTCGACTCAGGGCTCCGATATTAATTGGGAAAGCAATTTTATGCAACGGACAACATTAAAAGGACCGTCGTGTTATTGGAATGCGCATTTTAATTTCGTACGCATTTTAGTTTGTCTATAGAATAAAAGCATCTTGACTTTCGGTAAATCGAAAATAAAAATCTCCTACTTTAAATATTTTTTATCCTTATTTTTTAACGTGGTCGTATATTAACGGGAAGTAGTTTAAGCTTTCGCCGAAAACAAATTGAGATGACTCGCCAACCTGCGTAACAGGATGTATTTAAAGGGGATCTGACGATATCATCACGATATATATTCTTCTCTTGTCATGTTGTGAAAAGAATGTAAATTTTAAATGGAATAGGAAACGTTCGTTCAGTCCATCTTTATTTATCAATATAAACAAACGTATAAAGATTAATATTAAAGCGTAAAGAGACCACAACCACAAGCTCAAAGATCCTTTTTCACATGACATGAGAAAGATAGAACATCTCTGTGAAGCAATGCCAAGAATGGGAACACGGCTTCTCGGCAACATGAATGGCGGGAATGGGGCAGAATATTAATTTATTTCGAGGCAATAGATTATGCTATATTAATTCATTTGTAATATATTATATATACAAATTTATTGCCTCGATATTGAAGTGAAAAAATAACTCACCAGCCGATGCGCAACAGCGGAGTAGTAAGCTGCAACCCTGCGTTGATCTGTAACATATAAATATTTTTATATTAAAGCAGCGTCCAAGAGAGATAACCGAGACTTAAAGTATATATAAGTAATTAGTAAATAATTATCGCGCCCGTTAAATTTTAAGCCAGTCGCGAAGGATGGCAATTACTATAGTTAAAAAGTGCTATTTTCGGTTGCCGCTAGTTACTCTGTCGCCAGAAAATTAAAAGTTCGCCAACTCTCTTCTTGACAACCACAACTGACAAACGGAGCGCAAACGGAAATAACACTTTTCAATTAGCAGTTGCCATCATTCGCGCGACTCGCGACGAAGGACGGAGCGTTTGCGACGTATTGTAGAATGGCCCTAAGAGAGACGCGACGTTCGCTATACGTAATATCTCGCGTATCGCATATATGCCGGAGATCAAACTCCGACCGAAATTGCGCCGGAGTAAATAAACTTGGAAAGTGGCGGAATCCGCCACAGAACAGCAAAATAATAAACAATCACTCACCCCACGGATGCCCCGCTGTCGCCCGATGCCTCCCAGGCCCCCTCCTCCTCTCCTCGGTCCTCCCCTTCGTTGTCGCATCTCCGTGTCGGAG
>NW_020224354.1:209367-247147 GCF_003070985.1 Temnothorax curvispinosus
TAACACGAGTGGTGGAGATCGAACGGGGAGAAAGTGACTAGGCACGGCGCGCCGAGCGCGCGCTCGGTGATGCGTGTAAACAGCCTACCCCCACTCCATCTCCACCATTCAAGTTGCCGAGAAGCCGTTACCCCGCGCCCCGCGCGCTCCTATTACCGCTCTCAGATTGTAACGCAGAATGATACACGAATTATATCGCTTATATCGCAGCACGTAAAAGTAATCTCGGCATGCTCGGCATTACATTCAAAGTGCGAAAAGTCTTGTCAGGTGTGGGAGAGGCAAGTGTAGCGTCTTCGCGTCGGCATCGGTTGCTCCGGGCGAGTGAAGTTAGCCGTGCATTTCACGAAATTCTCTCCGCCATCTTAGCGTCTACCTGCGGAGTGCGGGACATTACTGATCGACGGGCGTCGAGCGGATCGTATAGTTTCGTTCTCGTAGCTTCTCCGTCGTAATTCTTCTATCGCTGTATAACCAACTACGCGCCGCGTCGCGAGATTAATACCGGGAGCGCCGTGCAAAGCGTCGCGCGATCATTAGCGACGATATTTTCGTGCGTGAACGATATTTTCGTGAATGAGTGGACGGAAATGCGATAACGGCAGAGGCCTGTGAAGGGGAGGAGGGGGCCTGGGAGGCATCGGGCGACGGCGAGGCGACCGTGGGGTGAGTAAAATGTTATTCCTTCGCTATTTCGCTGTCTCGTGGCGGTCTCCGTCACTTTCTTAAGCGCGATTCGAGCTCCGGCGCTATTTCGTAATTTCGGAGTTTGATCGGAGTTCGATCTCCGGCATAGGGAAGAAATACTTATTACGTCGCGAACGTCGCGTTGTCGCGTCTCTTTTATTCGTAATACTGTTTGCACGATTTTTCGCGAATTGATACATGGCGAACATACCACCGTGCCTCGTCACAGTCTACCCATCACTCGTGTTGCCGAGAAGCCGCGGCCTCGGCCTCGGCATTTGTGATCTGTTCTTGCTGTGAAATATATTTCATCAATAATGCCAAATATTTTCAACAAATCGTCTTTCATAGCAAAAGAGAAAGCAGTTGCCGAAAAATTCCCCGCGAAGCAATATTCTCTTATCGATCCAACGTGATTTTGTTTTCCAACACGCGCATCGATCTTTTTTTCTCTATTTCTCTTATCACGAGAGTATCTGCCTATCACGCGAAAATAAAACTCCGAACTAACAATAAGATGATTAATCTCTCCATGACGATGAGCCCGGTTTCCGTTTTCGTAGGAAGAAACTCGATATGTAAAAAGTGGTTGTTTACAGGACGCGCGATTTCCATAAATTCTCGCGGCGTGTATATCGAACGTGCGTCGTAACAAAACGTTAGTCGAAGTACACGGGGCACGTTTTCAACGTTGCCTCCGTGACGCCTATATTGCTGTCATAAATCTAACAAGGCGGCCCGACATTAATCCCCCGACCGCCGCCTATACTTCCGACCGGCACCGGCTTGACCTCCACATCCGATAAAATAGCCGTCTATACGCTCCCTCGTATTATTTGCGCTTATTTAATGAACCGCCGGAATCACCGGAGGCACTGCGCCGCGAAATGTTCCGCGAATTGCCTATTGAAAACAAACGCGGAAAGTCGATTTGTAAATCCTTCTCTATAAATACGTCGCGTCCCGATTTCAGTCTCTCCGTTTGTTCGTCTGTCACGAGGCTCTCCTGCAGCAGAAACAATAGTTGCGAAATACATTTCTTTCCGCGTCACGCCACGTCCACAGGGGATGCTGCGTTATATCTCTTGTATTTCTACGATTATATATAATATATATTATTTATGAAAAATGGAAATGGTCCGAATTAAACTCGTTGCTGCATACGATACGCTACGATACGCGCTTGTACGATGCGTGCCGCATATTATATTTCGCGAAATGTACAACTGTAACTAGCCGTAAATATGCATCTACGTATGCGTAAATGCATTAAGGGAAACGTATGTGAATGGATTGTTTTTGATATTATATTTTTTGCCCGGCTTTTACAGATATTTTAAAATTCCATCGGCACTGTGTAACGTTAAACATAATAATTACCAGATTCACATTCGCAACACAATGCAACCATCGCGTTGCTGCCGGCTAAATCGAAAAGTTAACGCTTGAACGCTACTCAAATCAGGACCCAGACCAGCCGTGTTGGAAAATAGCTCCGTTTCAATCAGCATCCTCAATAAATATTCGTGTTATTATTTAACGGCTGCGAAAATGTGCCGCGTCAGCAATGGAGATTTTTACGGCGCGATCGAATGTTCGCCGCAATAAAAACGACGTACGAGCTCCTATGCGCGGAAAATGCCGGAAATATTGTTCATATCGATTTAATAAAACGCCCGCGTTGTGGTGCACGGTGGAAATGACGGTGTTCTGCTCTGCTCGCGAGGAGCAAGAAGAGAGAATATTCTAGACGAAATTTCCTTCCTTCTGTTATCTCATGATCGAGGATACGATGCGAAAACCGCTACTACCTCCCCGGCTCTTGCCAAGGTTTCCTTCTCTCGCGAAAACAGATTCTTATATTTAATTGACGTTCTCGTGTGTACATCGCGAAACGCATTGCCGTCATGTCGCATGTTTGACGGAAAAACGCCGCGTACCTCGTTGGAGAAAGCAATCGTTAGCGTGCCGTTTTTCCTCTCGATTTTCCATCGGTATGATGGCGCTGGCGAGCGAGCGAGCGAACCATCGAGTTTCGAGAAATAAATCTTGATGTTGCTGAGATTCGTCGTGGACCAGTGGAGTGGAAAATTGGACTACGTCACCGTGTTTGGCTCATGCCAACATTTCTTATTTTTAATATTCAATAAACAAGGAATTTGTACCCTGTCGCGGGATATTATTTTCGCGCGACTTCCGCCGCGTTCATTTCGCGTAGGACTTCCGGAAATCGGTGAATTTCGCCCGACGTTTACGTCGATAATGTAAATTTTTCCTACAAACTTTTAAGGCTTTTAAATTATTAGTACTTCCCCGCGTCGCAAGAAAAGAAAATTGCATTATATAATTCTGAATAAATAAATAAATATTTATTTTTAAAAAAGTTCAATAAACAAGAGAAGCGTTTCGCAAATATAAACAAAATTCGTATGTTATTTAATTTTTTGAGTTATAATCCAGTATATAGGCACTAACAATAAGTAAAGGTACGATCCAGTTGTCGACCTGTTTATTCATACACACGCTACCACAACAGATTCGAAATGGTATTACGCCGGGCCGATGTGTCTTCATAATGGCGATAATATGAGCGATTATTATTTGCAAAAGTTGCAGTGTAACGTTACAGGTAACGTTACAGTAGTGAACCACTGTGCATTTCCTATATGCATTCGTGAAAAAGTAAAATACATGGTTGACGACACGGTAACGAACTCGAACGGGAGCATTCTATTAAGATAAACGTGTAAAACGCGTAATACTCGCTTAAAAAGAACATTAAAATAACCGTTGTGCGATGACAATATTATTATGTATTATATGTGTATATTGTGTAAAATAGTATGTAATAGTATAATATAATAGTATATAAGCGTTGAGCGTTATTGTTTTGCGAGTTCATCGTTAATGGCGTTTCTCTGACTGGATGTTTTTTATTTCTGTTACAGAGTCATGACAGCTGGCAGGGACACGATAGTGACCAGGTGAGCGCTCGATGCTTGGAAAAAACGCTTGCGAAAGTACAATTTGCATTAACACACACCCGCCTCGCTCTTCCCTGAAGACTTTCCTTTCTGTCGCTTCCTCTTTCGTACGCTCCACTCCGCACATTTGGTCCGTTACTTTCGGAAAGGCATGCTGACTCTGTGAGATCCTTTCGCAATTTGCATGTTGATGTGCTAGCTTCGCGTAGAAACGCCACGTTCGTTCGTTCGTTCACCGGGACTCCGTATGTTGTACGAAATTTTCTGGGCAGCGACAGAATCAGTGGAATACAAATTGCACGCTCTTATAATACGGCTCCCTAATCTTCTGCCGTCCTCATTGTGATTTTCGTAAGCCTTTTTGCGACACGCTTGCGATAAATATGTTCATTTTTACCAAAGTTTTTAACGTAAAAAAATCTCGTGTTCTTCAGTGTGTGTTTCGATATTGAGTTAAGAGTGCAGTTTTTTTTCCATGCATTATATTCAAATGAAAGTGCGCATCAAAAGTATGCAGCACTTTTTATTTGTTTTTGAAATAAGATTTAATCGGTTTGTGTCCGAACTTACATGTGAAGAGCTTCTTTAACTTCGCCAGGAATCTTAGAAAGTAAAAAATGCGAATCTTACTTTTATGTCCGTCACATATAGTCATGATTTTCTATTTCTCGTTTTCTAAGACTAACAATAAGTAATTAAGATCGAAACAAGTAATTTACATTACGAGTAATCGATGTGCGCGAGTAACTAAAACTGGTTCTAGCTAAAGATGTGTGGGGAGGAAAAGCGATTTGCACGGCAACAACGATGCATGCTGCAGGGCTCTTGCATCGTCGTTTGGTTACCTACATAGTTATAACGTGCGCGCTATATCGCGCACCGTTATTGAGGACGCAGATGTTTAATGACGTTTATGCCGGCGCGGCAGTGCGGCTTGCGAAAATATTTGTCGGATTGAGAGAGAGAGAGAACGTCACGACGCGCAGTCTGACGATCGATTCTTGATCGCGCCGCGTGCTACCGTCGCAACTGCTGTTGACACTTTCCCGCCCTTGCGGAGTTTCCCCGTACAATGCGCTTGCAGATGGATGCAGATTAATTAATTCCTTATTGCATGCACCGTATCTGACGCGTGATTGCTTGATTAAACGCAATAACGGTCTGCTGAGTTATAAGTACGCGAGAGAATTTAATGTGCAAGGAACGCGCGGAAAAATTGATCACTATCGTGATTTTTCGTCGTATACAGGCTGATTGATATATCTTTGTTCAGCTTTCAGCCGGACAGGGAAGGAAGGAAATTTGAAAATATTTTAATAAATATTTTAAATATACACAGAAAAAAAGTGTAAAATCAACACTGATATACTTGTGTGTATATATATTCTTGCATGTATATGCAAGAATATATAATTTTCTTACAAGAAGTTCAACTTTTTATTTCAACTTTTTTTCTTGGTTAAACCATATAAAACTTCGTTTAACTGTATAAATGACTTCATTCAAGCAAGTTTTCTTAGTTTAACCGTTAATGCAATATAATCTCATTTCAAGATTATATATTCTTACGTATATACAAGTAAACAAGTGTTGTTTTGACACTTCTTTTTTTTCTGTGTAGTAAATAACAGAGCCCATACTTTGGAACATAAAGGAAGAAAAATCTTCAATTTCTTTTTACATCCTATATTATAGGTTCTATTATTTAATATTAATTTCTGATCGTAATGTAACATAAAAGTCCGTAGATGAGTCGCTGGATGAGCGTATCAGATGCATCGCGTCTATGAGGTATCCTCCTGATAATCCAATGTAGTCCGCGAAACACTCTCCGAGAGGAATCTGACAATGAGAGTAGACGAGACACTTAACAATGGCGCGGCGTTGAATGTGATTTAGCGTGGCGTCTAATCGGATCTATCTTGGTGCCTATGCCGTATCTCATGCTGCTGTTGCTTCTCTCCGACACCGAGGACACTTAGAACGCTATTGCGATTGTCGTACGTCAAATTTGTTGCTTGTTCTCGCAGGGTGCTTTCCACCGCTCCAGTTTCTGGAGCTTTAATAAGCAATTAACAAGTTTGCCATACGGATGCGTGGTGTAGACACACACGACAATTTGCTCCGGACTGATCTCACAATCAGTTTGAAAGAGCAAAACGTATCTGTAATGCTGCAATAAAGGGAGTAATGCTAATTTCCTATACACGATAAGCTTAACGTATAGAGACTTTTAAATATCAGTGTTAATATTTAATATAATTATAATATATCTAATTGTGGAAATTAGATATGCAAGATGAAAAATAAAGAATAATCATTTGAAAGTCGTGTTTCAAATAAAAATTTTTCACGCGTTCGCAGCGTCGTGGTTGATCGAAATTTAATCGTGAATGCGGTATCACCTCGCAACAAACGCGGTACGTAAAATTGTGTCTCGCTTGATAAGTTCTCTTGCTGTAGGCACTTTAGTGAGCCCCGTGTTGTTTTTCAATGACCTCTTCGAACCTCTAAGAAGAGAGATAGCACTTCGGCCGCTTTCTTGCTTCGGATGTCTACAATACGCATCATCCACCACGTCATCCGGTACTCCCTTCGCGAGATTCTATTCTCTCTCCGGAAGCACAAAGCGCATCGCCCAACGTCCTTTGTTGTCGCGCATCGACTTCATCCCCTTTCACCTCCCTCCGGTAAATCTCGCTTACCCTCTCTCTTTCTCTTTCTCTCTTTCTGTGCTCTTAACACATCCTCCCCGCTTTGTGGAAGGTCTCTCAAAGGGCCTGGTCTTTTCTTCCGAGTTCTCTTTGTTTTACCCGCGCGAACGCAGCTTTTTCTCTCGAATCCCAATCGCCTTGTCACGGTTTAACTACCACTGGCAAACTGCGAAGCTCATTGCCGGAAAGTCTCGCTGCGGTAGGCAGCGACGATTCAACGATAAACGGAATTTTAGATTTATTTATTTACGCGATTGCGCGAGACGGGACTTTTGTTGACGTAAGCTCCAATTTTGCGGGACATTTCGCGAATTGGTCTTGCTCAATCGGGAAACTACTTTCTTCGCCTTCCTGGTAACATTTCCGCAATACGCTCTTTAAAGTTGGACAGGGTTGCACACCCCTAACACTGGGGACTCCATGGCTTGATGATAATTTTTTCTTCTTTTTATGTTTCTCTTTTGTTTCTTTCTCTCACTTTGTTTCCGTTCTTTTTCATTTTCCTACATTTTTTACGAGAAGCATTCAGGTTACAAAAAGGATCGAGCTCCTCGCTTAAGTTCCTGTTTTGGTTCTTTTTTTTTTTCATTATCAGGACCGTGAGGGATCCTGCCGGGACCATCGGGACCAGGCGGAGTGCACGAATCTCTACAAAAAGCAAAAGAGAACGAGACACCGTCCGCAGCACACGTGCTAATTACGACGTCACGCGATCTCTCTGGAAAACCGCGGTGTTCTTGTTTCAAAAAATAAATGGCAAACAAAGCGAGACTTTGCTCCTCTGATATATTACATCGACATCTCCCTGTTTTTCCTTTTTTAGACAACAGCTTTCTCAAGTGTATTCGATAAAAATTGTGTAAATTGCAGTATACTCTACAATTGACGCTTTATTTTGCAATTGACTTGCTATTAATTGTTCGGCAAATATAATATTCGAGAAATATAGAAATATGCATACATTAATTAGTCAACATATTAATTAGGAGCATAGAAGATGTCTTAACTACATCATTGTTAACTATATCTTCGAATTTTCCTTTCTCTTTTTCCTTCCATTTCTCCACTTATTATCACAATTTTTTCAGATTATATTTTAACATTGTGATAGGTATCGTGATTTTTTTCTTTTTGGAGGCAACGAGATTTTCGGTCGCTCCTGTAATCTACAATCGCAATTTCACAATAACACATCAACAAGACGAAAGAAAATCGATATACATTGTCGCTTCTGCACTTTCGCCCGTGAAATCGCTTCAAACCGTCTGTAATTATACAAGACGCATTAATTAAACGTTAGTGTCACTACGTAGGCGAAGGTGTTATTGCATTTCCAGCGTTGCGTGAAACTTCGCTGTGTATGAATAATGCATGCGCATCGTCGCTTGTCAAAGTAAACGTCGCGATTTTAGTACCGTGACGCGCTTTGTCAATTTGTGTAAATGTGCGTGTTCTATGATTAATTATGAATTTCGAATCAACTCGCGCCGCACGCCAGCGTCACACATTTTGGCTCACGCCCGGTAGAATCGATCGTTGCACTTTTATCGACTGAGCGCACGTGAATGGATCATAGATCCTTACAGGTGTCACCTGCAGCTTTGAACGACAGCGTTATTCTTCTTTTCATGCAACGTGCCGAACTCGATGGATATTAAAGAATAATTTTAAACTGACGACAGAATTCCTTTATAAATCCTGTAAATAGAACGAACTTTGTGGAGTTGTAAACTTAAAAAAAAATGTTATAGTAATAAAATATATAAAAAGGAAATGTAATAAAACTCATAAAAAGACTCAGGTGCTTTACGGGATACATTGTTAAGTTTAGGATTAAAGAAAGAAAAACATTAAATGCAAAATTTAATACAAAATATTATGTGCTCAAGCCCTTTTATTTAAACTGCAAATTGTAGATAAATATCAGCCAATATTCTCACGCCGTTCCCGCTGTTACCTCAAGCGCGGAGCGCTTCGAATATATTATTTTAACATTGCTGTCAAAAATATTTTCATTATACGGTGCGTTCCATTGTGCTTTTTGTTTTGGTTTTTTTTTTGTACGATCAATTTATAAAAAAAGCTAAAACGTCCCGAAACCTTGCGAGAGATTTTCGAGGCAATTTCGCGCAGCTGCGATATGAAATTCGGTCAGAGGTCACCGGACACAACCCTTTCACCTTAATTGGCCGGACACAACGCAGCGTCCCGTCCTCAATTTCGTGTCGTCCGCTATATGCGACATGGGCTACTCTCGTTCCTGAATTTCCCGCTGATCAACGAAATTTCCTCCGCGAGGAGATCGGACCTCAAAGGTTCGCTCAAACGATCCTTCCGCAACAACACCGTGATAACGTGAACTCGTCTCGATGGAACATACTCTATGATCGACGGCGAGTTTCGCCGTTATATCGGAATGCAAATTGCAATCCGAGTTAAGCGCGCCATTGTTCCGCGATACGCCGCCTGTTACATCACACACCATCCCCCCCTTTCTCTGCTAGATTTCGCGTAAATTGGGATATGCCACATTATTATCGTATAGAACCGTATATTGTACGAAGTATACTTAAACTTATTTAAAAAATGATATACTTGAAAAATCTTTGCAACTCATTTTTAATATATTGCCGACATTTTCTGTGTCCTTGGTTTAAATCACTAATTCATATTATATCTCTCTCTTCAATTCGAAGATTGGATAATCATACAATAAAAAAAAAAAGATAAAATATGTGACATCTATAATACATTTTTTATCTTGATTTTTTTATTCTTTTTATCTTATTTCCTTGGCTTTTTATTCATCGCTGTCATGTCCGCGAAAAAAATACGGCACTCGCACGCCTCAGCGGGCTCGCAGAATTTGAATGCCCTGTGACCCTGTAAAAAACTGGTTCCTGCTATTGACGATATACAGCTAGTCGGCTGTCGACTCGAAACACGAGTCCTATCTGTATTTTTTCCCGAGTCATGGCGATTAGTATGATCACGAATCATACCAATCGCGTATTAATGTACTCTCGTTTGCGATAAACAGCCTAAGGGAGTCAGTTCTGTAAATTTTGCACGCATTTACCTACGTTCCACTGCAAACACACACAGCTCGGCACAGAATTTCGATACGTTTACCGTGTCGAAATCCACCCCACGCCACGGTGCGACAAGTCGAACGCGGATAAAAGCGACCGATATAATAGAGAAAGTGGATTCGCTCAATCGGATAAAAGCTCGCGATAAAAGCTTCGTCCGACCCTGAACCGGTACCGTGCCCTTGCGGTTGTGCAACACGGTACTGCCGCTTGCTTTCGCGCGCGCAAAAGGAAAAAAAAAGAGAGGAGAATGAGAGCCGGCTGACAGGAACGGAACGCGGAATTCAGTGTTACGACGATCACGGGAATTCGTGCATTGAATTTCGCGTGCAAAAAGTCACGATTCGCAGAAGCGCGCAATGCCTGACGAAACCGAAGCGTAAAACCGTCCTGTCGGTCGGTCGGTCGTTCGCTCGCTCTCTCACGATCGACCTCGCACGAACCTGAAGTCACGCTCTACGTTTTCAGCATGGTATATAACTCTTTCGACTCTTGTCTCGCGCGTGTACTACACACGACGAGCTAGAATCACCAGGGACGAATAAAGTCGCGCTACTCAAAACCTCTCCATTTTTAGGATTATTGTATAAAATTATCTAAGATGGAAAATCGAGTGGAAAATCTATGTAAAATTTCCTGAAACAGCAACATCGGTTCGAGCTTGCCGGTTGGAGATTGTCAAGGATGCATATACCATCGATTCTTCGTGAAAAATTTGTCAAAGGAGTCTCCGTTTCAAAATTAAATTTGAAAAGTAATGGTAGAAGAAATTAAACGTAATGCAAAATAATATTCTATTTGGATGAAACGATAAGTAGTAGAAATGAGGAGCTTTCTGTAGCGAAGCGTCGAGAAATCAATAAAAATGTGTGGGATAGTAGAGATAAAGAGATAAGAGGCAAGAGAGATTAAAAGAATACTTTAACTCATATTTCCAGAGGTGTCGACCACCCGCGTATTATTTCAAAAAGAAACAAGGGTCTCCATGTAGGTGTTCTGACTCACGCATATGTTTCCGCCCACTATTATATCTCTCAATAATCTCGTTTAATAGACCCACTGTCACATAAGAGGTGCAAATATATAAGTTATGGATAACTATCGCGTATAAAAATTATATTTTATTACAGTGCAACAATTTTTCTTTCTGCTCCTGTTTTCCATCTCCAACACTCTAATTCGCTTATCTCAGGATTAATAAAGATATTTTATTCAACTGGTCATCTATTAATTATAATCGTCACGACATTTTGACCATGAGTTTTGGTCTTTTTCAATCGATAGCTTTGATATCAATATATATAAGCATTTTTTCCTTAAATTACTAAAGAATCTATCTCAGGATTATTTAATTTTTCTACTGTCTAACACAAGAAATTCCGCGGAGCAATTAACTATATATTTAAAGCATTGTACAAGCGGTCGAGCTTGTACAGGAAGCTTCGAGCTTCCAATATATATTTCTTTCCGCGAACAATTCACGTAAATTTTAATACACTCGTGCGACGCGGGGCGCCGATGCTCGCGTCGACGGTCTTGCGGTAGGATCACGGTTTCCGCCGATCGTGCAGGTTCGCGCGTCTCCGGCGACGTTCGGCGCACACCCGTGCGTGCAGCGCGGAGAGCTTCACGCCGGTGTTCGGTCGGCCGGTGACGTCAGCAGCGAAGAGGCCCGTCCCGCCGCAAGCGGCCGACTTCGAGTACGCGATCGACGAACGAGCGCACCGCCGCGGCCGCGGACGTTCCTCCGCTCCGAAAAAGAAACCGTCGTTTCCAGCACGCCCGCGGAGTCGGCAGTCGCGTTCGCGTCGTCGATTTCATCTCGTCGCGGGTGCCGGTGCGAAGATCACGAGTGTGTGTGCGCGCGCGCGAGCGCGCGTACTCGGCGGTGACGCGAAACCGCTTGTATTCGCCGCTGCGACTCCGCCACGCCAGTGTCGAAGGTGCCGAGACAGAAACAAAGAGGGAAGGAAAGGCAGCGAGAGAAAGATAGAGGAGAAGGTAGCGCGTCCAACCTAACCTCTACCGACCGGCAGTGATCTCTGAGTGCTCGCGCGTACGCTTGGCGTGGCCGCGTAATCGCCGATCTTCCCTCCGCCGTTTCCCACGCGTCTGGCGAAGTGTAACGCCTTTCGAATCACGCGTCAGAATAACGCGATCGCGCGAGTCGCGAAGAGAGAAAGAGAGACAGATAGAGGAAGAAAGATAAAGGGGAGGATACGCGGCAAAAGGAGGTGCACGGCGCAGCGGGACAAGGACGCTCGCGTTCTGTTTACGCGACTCGCGCGGCTCCGAACTCCGAGCTCCGACAGTCTCGCTCGCGGTTTTACGCGAGCATCGCGTCGTGTCATATCGTGTCATCGTATCGAGCATCGTATCGTATCGTGCCGTGCGAATCATACGGAATCGCCGAAGTATAACGCGCCGGGGACTAGGTGCAACCTGTTTACAGTGCGCGCGCGCGCGTGTTGCGTGTGTATGTGCATCGCTACGTGCACCTGTGTGCGCGGCGTGCTTGCGTGTGTGTGGCCAGTGCGCGCGTGTGCTCGCCGCCGTGGAATGCGAGACTCGCGTGTGCATCAGGGACGGCTCGACGTTCCTCCGCCGTCGTGACGCCGCGTCGTCTCACGTCGTCGTCGAAAGATCGTCCGAGGAAAGCAGATCTCTCAGGTAGAACGTGGAAAATCGTCGACGGCTATGCCCGTTCGGATTTACGATTTTACGAAAGACGCGCGGAAAATGAGTATTTTCGCATTATTTTTCATTATTTATATTTATTGCACTTTTCGGAGCGCTAAATTTTAATGCTCCGAAAAAAGATTGTAATGTACGGGGCGGTAGATTTTCCGTCAAAAGTGGATTTAATTCGCTCCGCATATTTCTCGTGGGAACTACATGTTCCTCTTAACCGTCGGCCAACGTGTACAAATTATCGTAAATGCAGCCCCGGCGTGGATTACGTAGACGACGCGTAATACACGTTGATAATATTCATAATTGTCGCTTGCCGGCGCTTAACGTTCCGTAAAGTTAGCAAATTGGGATGAATTCTATGTAATTTCCTTAGCCTTTCTGTGCTCTGTGTGTGCACTTAGAAAGTTGATTTAATTCGGTGAAATTCCTTTCTCTCATAGGGCGTGTGCTCCATGCAGAGCTACGCTTTTATTTTAAGAGGAAAATGTCATTGTTGAGAAAGAGAGAGAGAGAGGGAAGGGAAAAATGCTAGCTGAAGTTGCATCACGTTACTAACTTAGACAGAAGTGTGTCCTCGCTGCTACTTTATTTATTTTTTAAATTACTTTTTAAATTACTTTGAAAATTGTTACCTCCATTTTCCAGCACTGCTCAGTCTAATTTGCAAGCCGTTTTTACTCGGTATATTTCATTACTGTAAACTCTATTTGTATTTTCCTTCTATCTTTTCGTTCGAAAAATCCATTTTGAGTGATCTAGTAAATTTCAAAAGTGAAATATTAAGTATATTGATTTTGAATTTCAAATTAAATAATTTAAGCTAATTTGATTGTTTTCTATCGCGTTTTTGTGACTGTAAATTTATGTCTAATAAGAACTGACACACGTGACTTTTTGTATTTCTATAAATGTGCCTTTATTATTACATATAAATGAAGGCACAAAATATAATTCTCAGTAATGTTTAAATCGGTAAAAATTACTGGAATAAAGATGAACATTTTATATATGAGTTATGACTGGTTATGACAGAAATGATATCACGAAAGTGGCTTCTTACTCCGAGATATGCGAGAAATATTACTGATTTTCTAGGATTACGTACATCGTTTTCTCGGAAATTGATAATTATTAGGAATGACATTTCATACGCAACGATAAGTCATATGTGCCGTAACAATTGTGCGATTCTAATAATAACGCGTGCAATAGTTCCCCCTCCGATCGAACGCCGGAGTCACCTCTCGTGGGAAATACGCGCGCGCGTGGGACGTCCACGTGGAAATGGAGGCCGTTGTGAGATCGTGGGGTTTTCCCGGGACGCGCGCGAACGCTATTCGTCGCGACAGTCTGCCGTACGGCGGGCATACGCTCCCTCGTGTGTCGGAGTGAGACGGATAGACAACCTGTTTACGATCTCCAGCGCGCGCACGCACGAGCACGCGCGTACGCTGGCACACGGCCGTCATGTACGCGGTGTCCCGAAACCCTTCGAGAAAATCGCGTTCCACGAAAACATGTAATATACGAGCCTCTCTGAAATCGAACTGTGAAATAAACAGCATAAAAAATTGCTGGAGTTATGAACTAATTACGTGCTCTGGTACTAAAATTAAAAAATTTGTATGAAATAGAGTTGATCCATTCTTTTGAAAAACTTATGTATGTGTGTGTGTCTATATACATTATCATTCAGAAGTTTAGAAGTACTACCTTCTGAAAAACAACAATGGTGCCAATAGTTTTAAAGAAAAACGTCACATATGAGAAACTTTACTGTGTTTTAACTATTGAACACAGTATTATTAATTTCTAATCATTTTCCAAGGAAAAATTTTATTTAAAGAATTTTATTGGCGCTACTATTATTTTTTTTAAGAAGGTAAGTGCTTCCAAACTTTTGAACGGTAGTGTATACAAAAAAATGTGTATATATACACACACATTTTTTCTTTTATTTATAAATGTTAATTTGTAATTGTTAATTATCTATGAGTACTTACATTTTATGGTATAATTACAGACAAGAAATCTTGCGTTATTCTCACTGTCAAAGATAAGAAATATTTAGAATGGTAAAAGATATCTTTAATTTTCGTTATCTTTTATTTATACTTTCTAATTACCGATTGCGTAATAAATGATATTATTTTTACTATTTGCTCGAAAAAACAATATATCGTTAATGATCGCTAAAATAACCCTAAGATAATTGAAACAATCACTGCTAAGATGCGTAGTTGTGATTTCTAGATGTCGTATGCAGTCAGTTTCTTGAGGCAAGAATACTCTCTGAGAACGTAACAAGGAAACACATTGCATAATGCAACATCGCTGGCCCTAAAGAATCTAGAGACAGTGATTTATTCGTCGATCGATCGATTGATAATACACGTTACGACGCGCCGTTCCCCGACACTCGGTATGCCGGAAATTTTTCCGCTGCAAATCGCACTTCAATTGCATTGCGGACAACGCGGAAACGTGACGCGAAACATGAACATCGCTGCTGTAAAGAGCTAGTTTAAGCAAATAGGTTTCTAGCGCATTTGTCCCTCGCTAACTCGTCGCATCTCATTTTCCTCGTCGCTTGAGTGTCGTGCAGTGATTTTATGTGGACGAAGAATCATATGTGTCAGTTGAGTCAGTTCTTATTCGACAAAGAGTAACAATCG
Source organism: Temnothorax curvispinosus (assembly GCF_003070985.1). Lineage (NCBI taxonomy): Eukaryota > Metazoa > Arthropoda > Insecta > Hymenoptera > Formicidae > Temnothorax > Temnothorax curvispinosus. Next base: position 224,214 of record NW_020224354.1, read on the forward strand.
TGAAAACCGACGTTTCAAAAGTCACGTACTTTTATCAATTTTGTATCTCATTTAAAATTTGCTAAATTTCTAAATGATTATTTTTTTTTGAATGACTATCGCGTTGTCACCTTTTCGGAAATAATTCACTCGATTGTTTTGACACTTTATTTTGTATATCTGATGTTTCATCATTGTCCGAACTCGGATTTTTCTCCGCTGTCGACAGACGCGTCGATGACTATTCGCGGCGCACTTTCACTGATCGATCGCCCCGGGCGTTGCAATTCAGCCGGTCGAATCGAAAGAGAGTACATTCTCTTTAACAAGAGATCGTCCGTTAACCTTTACTCGCGCGCTCCGCGAAAATCGGTCACCTCTCGTTTCCGTTCGAAGACCTCTCTCACGCGTGAGCGCAACACGTTTCATCTACATTTAAACCGTAGTAATTATTGTATAAAAGCAACGAAGGATGTATATTGAAATAAATGGCTCTCGCGCTCATTTTTAACAGATAGAATCGATTGTTTGAAATTAGAATTATCGAATTTATTAATTTTGATTATCGTTACATTCAAGTTTTCCAACGTACGCATTCCGCGAAACGCTTTGTCCGATGACGTGCAAGGACGAAACATTGGCTTCGTTTTACTTACGTAACATAATATCGCTCCGTGACAAGCGATAATCGATTTCGCCGCCGAAGAATCGTCGGTTGAGCGTTAGAGCATTGTGAAACAATTTTACGTGTGCTATTCAGATTAATTCTCCGAAGTGGAGCGATCTGTCGTCCCTGAGATTTATCAATTAGGTCACTCGCGGCGGTCGTACAACACGCAGGTGCGTAGGGCGTATTTTTACGCTTATCGCCCGAGAAAATGCTCAGATATAATCATTCCGTGTGAAAAGTTACATCGCCATCGAATTTATTTACGTAATCTGGTTTTCGTTTATTATGATTTAGTGATAACCATTAATAATTATTTTTCAACGTTAAGCATTAAATTAAAATAAACGATGATGTGCTTGCGTGGCTGAAAGATACGTGAAAATTTTCATCACGTGGATACGTAATCGAATAAAATTCAAAGTTTGAGCAGATGTGCCCCATTTTTCGCATCACAGTCACCGAAATTAGATACCTCGGCTCGTACACCTGCCACCGAGGCAATTAAAACTATAGATGTGAGTCACACGTGAGTCTCTCCATCTCGGCTATCGCTTCTTTTTTCGTCGTACAACCCTCGCGATACAATGGAGACTAAAACCCACTTACGGAACGACATTTGACGGAGCTCGGAACCAGAAACACGAGTAGATACTATCGCGCGTATCGTTTCGTCGTGTTCAAACCATTTCGAAATCGCTGCTCGTGCGAAGAGTCCTCGAATTTTAAAGAATCCAGTAGCGTTCTGTAACGTCAAGGGAAATCCACGTGTCCTATTAAACTGGAATAGCAGATAATAGATAACTCAGTGAAAAAACGAGTAGTTATTGTGATGTGAACGATTTAATATTGTAATAACAATAGAAATAGCAGAATACGTTTTAATAATTTTAAGATATATTTTTGCTTTGTTGTTAAGAAATCTTCTAGTTAGCTAATTATTTAATCGAGACTTGATGTTTCATTAACAATTCGGCGGATGCAACTTCAGCGAATGAGGAATCTTCTTTTCCTCGTAAACAAAAAATGTAACTAAACCAAGATTTATGCGCAATCATAAAGATTGCGGGGAATCAAACAGATATAAATTCCGCGTGTCTTTCGCACGCAGTCCGTGAAACCACAAACATTATCCATTCGACCGTGCGCCTATTTTCTGCTGTGCAGTTTCGTGTCTTTTATGAGAAGAACGAGAAAGATATGATGTGTCTTGATGCGATTTGAGCGACAGGATTAATTGGATTAATAAAACATCGCTCTGAGTGGAACTGCGATAGCACAACAGCAAGATGACTACCAGAAGGAAGAAGAAGTCGCAGATTCTGAAGAAGGTCTCGAGCCTATTCAATCTCGACACGGTGAGTCATTCTACATTGAACCGAACTTTCATATGTCGACAGTGACTTTTCATTAATCAAACAGCAATAATTGCGACTTGTCGAAAATAATTATGTGCCCGAACTGCGTTGATTAATTTGAAATCATTATAACATCTCTTTGAGAATATATATCTAAAATTAGATAAAAATAATTTTCGAACCAATTTTCTATTAATAATAAACTTAAGAAACTTTAAAGATATTTTATTGATATACAAAATACTCTCTGATAAAATACTCTCATTTAAGATTCCAACAATCTTCGGTTTCTTCGTAGTTAAGTGATGTACATCTTTATCACGTATCCAAAATAGTCTTTTGTCTACCGGAATGAAACAAGTAGTAAGCCTTATTCTATAATCGGTTCTTCAACTTAGAACGAGTTTCTAAATATATCATGATGGCCTTGTATTTGCCATTCACGTGTTTCAACTCGGGGATTTTTTCGAAAGAGCCTTCGAGGCACGAGTTACGCATACAGAAGTTGCGTTATACTTAATTGACAATACAGTATTCTTACCAACGTGACCACATATAATTGCATAAGCTTCTCTACAAATTTTAAAGAGTGCTCAATCGGTTACTTTAAGATTTTGATTGACGATTTAAGATTTTTTTTAACAGTGCAAGATTTAACAACGATTCAATATTATACTTATTCTATTCAAGAAGCATCTTAAAATTAAGATTTAATGAGCTGTTTACGAACTTTATTATTACATCTATATTTTTAACTTAATTTTTTTTAATAAATTTAATTTGAGAAATTTTTTGACAATAGAATAATTTATTTATGAATATTAAAAATGCGCGGTTATTGCTTTCATGATATTATAATAGTTACGTAATATAGGCGACGCACAAAAAAAGAGTATTATCCTCGCATCCACCTTTTTCAATTGTTCAATTTAAAAGAACAATAGCTCGTAAAGCACTCGCATACCAATTATATGCAGTATTGGATACTGAGTTAATTAACGGCGGAAATTGAATTGAATGGCGAGATGACTCTTGGTCTATATGAGTATGGCCCGCTGAATAATTCGCGTCGAGCTAGAACGAGGTGGATTATGAATACTTAAGAGTATCGTGCGGTGTTTTCGTTCTGAGCGTTATAAATTGTCGAATACCGGTGAATTATCGAAACGATGTATATTACCGTAAATTAATCGGACTGACAAATGCATGTATGTTAATATTGTGCAGTATTTCTCTCGGTTATAATACAGAAACAATATTTGCACAAATGTTACGCAGGCATGCATGAATGTTACTGAATTTACATCGGTTTAACTCTCCTGTTGCTGTTGAGAGTTCTACGAATCACACGCATTTCTTTTTTATTCATATTTATTCTGGAAATGTCAACGTGTTTAGACAGAAAAAGCTTCTATTCTACCAGCCTTATGACGGTTAACGAATAGAAGCCATTTATTACATTTTTTTCTATAACGCGCCGTTGCGACGCGAAACGAAACGTTTCGCGGAAAAGCTTTGCGGATGGTGGAAAAACGGAGAGTAGTAGCACACTAAAAGGAAAAACAGTTCGCAAAAACAGCTGGAGGAGGAGGAGGAGAACACCGTCGCGACGAAGTTGGAAGAGACGCGAGCGAGGAAAATCGCAGAACCATTTTTCTCGCTGGCTTCACGACCGGCTTCATGCGATAAGAGTGCGTCGAATAGCTGCGCGAAAGCAAGGGTGGGAATGAAAGAAAGGAACAGAGGAGCGGAAACAAAGGAAAAAAAACTGAGACATAAACAAGATCGTAGGAACACCTGTCGACTTTTCCGCCGTTAAGGGAGTAGCTTTGACGGAAAAGAAGATACGCGCGAAGTCTCTTTATTTAGGATGATCACCAGGATCATTCCAATATAATGATAGCTATTAATAATACTCGCGAATCTACTATCTAAATTAAAATACACTTTTGATATTAAAGTAGTCCCGTGTATACATAAAAAGATATAAGTAAATGTGTAAATTCAATTTTATTGAATTTTGGTATTTTGTGCCTTATAATTAATTCTCTACTTTAGAGGTTTAAATCAATAAATTCGCAAATTTGACTTTTCTGATTGGACAATTATTTCGGATAATTACTATTTTACTAATCGGACGGTGATATTTCGGATTTCTAATTATCAGCAAGTATATGAAACATCACCGATAGCTCTAATCATTTGAGCTTCCCAACGTGTACAAAATCGACCGTTCTCCTGGTCTATAAATTTATGTTTCTGCGCGATTTACACAGATTTGTTATACTTAGGAAAAGTCGTGGCACGTTAACCGGCTTTACCGAGCGCTGCGCCGTGTAGTTTACACTGGCACCCGATCTTGACACGGTCCAAGCCGCTTTGAGAATCCTAAGTCAACCCTAAGTCAATGCGAACTCCCCGAGAGTCTCGCAAAACCATCACCGTCAGCCAACAAACGCTCAACGCTGCGTGAGACACGCAGTGTTCGTAAGCCAATATTCGCACACAAACGCATACACGTACACGGTGCCGATGTTTGCACGGAGTGACTTCTCGGGACGCTTACGTGACACATCCTTAAGCGGATTGTTCGATTTTTTATCAGCCGCCACGCGACTCGCCGTTGTGTCAGATTAAATGATGAATTACAAGCGAAATCGAGCAAGCAAGTCAATAAAGTCCCGCGTGGAACGGAACCTTCACTGATAACGAAAGATTATTTCCACGATACCGATATCACTGAATTTCAAATATCGCTGTTATAGTGCGAAGATATAAATATATCTTGTCATTTTTCCTCATGTCTTTGCAGTCTTTGTAAACTCTATTCACCCTTAGTTAATGCTATCTGCGTTTTGTAATTTGCGTAAAGCATTGAAGAAATAATTCCGACGTAGCTCGAAACATTTGATATTTTTTTGCATCTTTTATTTTCGTAGTACTTATGATTATCATAAACAATTATGCATCTATATAACTATATGTTTAGACTCTCGCGTTGACCTTTCCTTTACTGTTTTACATCAAAGAACTTTTTTCATTCATTCTATTTTATTATCGTCAATATTTTCCTACTATTTATATTTCATGGGAAATATTTTATGGGGAATCTTCGTGATATATCTACTCTAGTCGAGGCGCGCTATATCTAATGATAGCGCTATCAAGGTTATCACGGTCCAGTTAATTCCACAACGCCCTCCACGCTCGTCCGAGTGTACGTTACGAAACGCGCAGCCAGCGAACAGGTTGCCGTTAATTGACTCGATAGATTGACGACCAATCGAGAGGCAAAGCGGGTCTTCGTCGTCGTCGTCGTCGTCGTCGTCGTCGTCGTCATTGTCGTTGTCGTTGTCGTTACCGGATACGCTCTCTGCGTTTCCTCTCAAATGCGCGTTATTTCTAGCTCGCGGCCGCACGTCTCACGAGAGTATCGCTTATATAACCCGCAGATGTAACGCGTATGTTCACGAGTGAGCGCGTGGTGTTCGTTGTAATTGGATATCGGTGTACGATGGGAGGGAAACGCGCGATGTATCGCAGAAATCGACAGCGATAGCTTGTTGTACCCGTGACGGCCTTGTCGAGCGCACGCGAGATTAGATGAACCAGGGTGTTGTTATGTGCACTATGCCATAATGTAAACTGTAAACAGTTCCTACACAATGCTTCCGAGTTTATCTATTCAGGCCTCGCGCCTTTGAAATACTGAAGTTAAATTTTACGCCACCGATCTTGTTACTTTACGATAGAAAGGTCTCGTTCATCACGTGTGTTGAGACAAATAATTTTTTTATGAACACTAGACACTACAGACGCGCGCTACGCGCGCGCTATTTATCTTTAACATTTCACTATTAACCCTATTATACACAACTGTCAAAATATACAATGACAGCTGCAAATGAAGTAAGCGCAGCAAGAAAACCAATCGGCATCGCGGAAAAGCGGCAACAATAAACTTCACATCTCCTTTTTAGAAAAGGAAAGGAACAACTCTGCATTTGATGTACCATAAAGCAGGATTCTCAAGAGATCGCGTAAATATTATTAGGGAAAACGTTTAAAAATATTATTTTTTTCATAAGTAATTAGGTAAACAGTTTTTATCTTTATACAAAAATCTACTTTCTATGGTACTTATGCAATTGTAAAATGTTTAACGTATTTACTAATTTTTTTGAAAAAATTTTTGTTTTTATAATATAGTTTTAATAAATAAAATTTTATTCTTTTATTTTTTCTGTAATAAACACTATAAAACTTTTAATGAATTATAAATACATTGCAATCTTTGACACATACATTATTACGAAAAGATCATTTATCATTAAAAACAATAAAAACTTGAAAATTACGTCAGACTAAATAATGAATTGTATGTTATTATAATCACAACACTTGAAAAGAGTTGTGTAGCTAAAAAGAGGTTAGTAATATATTTTATTTGATGAAATTTTAGCTTTAAAAAAATATTGTTACATTTTGAAAAAATTGGTTACTGTTTAAATTGAATTTTGTAACTTTTATAAAAACAAAACTTTTCTCTACCTTGCGAACCTAACACCCTCACCATTAAAAAAAGTTCGGATATACGGCACAATTAAGTGCTAATTTATTGCTTTAGTCCCGAATTTTGTGCTCCTATTCATTTGCAGGAAATTAATATCAAAAGTGAGGATAATGCCTTTACGTTAAGCTATAGCATTCCTGAAAACACGTTTAAAATACCGTAAACAAAAAACCGATATGCCAGAATTTTTGTGCTAGTTTTGTGCTCTAAAATACTTCAAAGAGAGAGTGAAATATGAATGTACCGTAACTGCATAAAAGCAAACCGTAAAAATAAAAAGTTAATTATGTAAGTATAACATTAAACTGTTTCTTCAATCAAATACTCATGATATACTTTATTTTGCAATTTATTACTCACGAAACAACATTAATGCCCGTTTTCACCAACGTCGTTTAACTTGAACCTTAGTTCAATTCACTCTTTGTCTGTTTTTAAGGGAGACTGTTAGAAAGAGACAAAGGGTGAATTGAATTAAGATTTAAGTTAAACGACGTTGGTGAAAAAGGACATAAAAATTATGAAAAATACATAAAGATACAAAGCCACAAAGATAAAAGAGTAAAAAACAAATTAGTTATTATATCGATTTTAGCATTAAAATAATCTTAGAATTTAATATGCTCTTAAAATATCCTAATTCAGAATTTAGTGCTTTTGTTGCGTTTAAGTTAACAAAGTTCAAGAATGTGGCGTTGCTAGCGTCACGTACAAGAGTAAGATATGTTAATAAGTTAAATAGAGAACAATAAATTCGGGATCAGGATATTTTAATACCAAAATCAATACACAACTAATTTGTTCAATATACTTTACTCCTGTATCTTTGTAGCTTTAATGAAACATTTTTATCGCTCCAATAACGAAATTGATATTTTTCTGTGAGATGTTTTTTGACCTCATACTGCTATGGAAAGAAAAATCTATTTCAGATTTAGTTGAAAACTCGAAGAGAGCTAATTAGATCGTAATTTAGTTTCAATTGAAACGTAACTGAGAGTTAATTGAAACACAAACGGAGCCTCACAAGTGAGTAAGATGTTACGAAAGTACGAAGAAACAGAAAAATTACTCGTAAATAATCGCGCGTGATTGCTACTTTAATTAGATTTTGCCTCGTAGAGACGAAATTTCGTAATCTTCATGCGAAATGGAGATTACGAAATTTTATTTGAAACGGGTATATATATATATATATATATACAATTACGCTATATGATATGTATATCTACCAAGTACGGTAACTATTGATCATCGCTGTTGTCAGAATATGTGTTCGCCGAACAACTTCCTTCGGATCAAGGGAAACCTTATCCGACAAAGCTTCTCGGTGTGTTGCACGCTCGATGTTAAGTCGCGTAACTCGTGCACCCCCGACATCCCCGTAGTTGGGGATACCCAAACGCCATTGAATGGAGTGTTTCACGGTAGGCTGCCTACACCATACATTTTGTGTCAGACAAGACATTCTTCCTTTCCCCTCGTTCACATCTCTCGCGACGTCGCAAAATGCACTCGGGACCTTTATCTTTGATCGTCGGAACTTCTCGAGTAGGGAAACTTACGAAGAGTAATCTGCACTTTGATCGGCTTTGTTTCTCTCTTTCCCCTCTTACGATAATATATTTAAGCCTTTATACTCGAATGCGCGGAGAAAAGCTTCTCGCCACTTTGAAAATTATCAATATTCTACAGCCTGTATCAGATGTTTTACAGAATATTATAATATTTATAGGGGCATCGTTATATTTATATATATATTTTTTTCATATCTGCTTATAAACTTTACTAATTTAATCTTGTTATCTAAGGAAGGAGCAATTACTCACGTGACTGAGAAGATTAAGATAAAAATTTAGACACAAAAATAAATAACAAAAATTTATTTGTTAGCTAATAATAACCCAGACTTGACAGAACGAAAATTTTAAGTTTAAACTTTAATGATTATAATGAATATACCTATTTAACTTTACATAAACATTAATCGATTTAAATTTGTCGAAGAATAAGTGATGAAAAAATGACTGAAATATATCTGGCATATGTTATTCTGTTACAGCACCGTCATACGAATGAAATAAAAAAAGAGAATAACAGAATAATGGTTTACTGTTAACGTGAGAAAGCAAGGGTGGCTTAATCGATGTCGCGATTAAATCGCAAATAGACGAGTGTTGCGCGTGCAACGTTAATCGCGGTCATTCTGCAGATCATATCGGGCTTGGTCTCATTGTTGTGAGCGAACGACCGCTACACGATCTAGCCGGAAGCTTTAAGTCCGGAATAATGACGCGGATGAAAGAGACCGGCTACACTATAAGCCGCCGCACTTGTTGGTGCTTTCGTTCGACATCGGAAGCCCGGCATACGCTCGCCCGTCCATTTTCAGTCTCCAGCGAGCTCCCCGGCCTTAACGCGCGTAATCTAGCCAGAGATATGAACCCATTGCCCGAAAAAATAGCCCCGACAAAAATCTCTGCTCTCCGGGGAGAAGGTTAGACGGATTTTGCAGACGGACTCTTTGAAGCAGGCTCCATTGTTTCTCTCGGGAGAAAAATGCCTTCTTTTCGTAGCTCCGGCATCCGTTGAAGAGAGCCTTTAGATAGTTTGACATCTGCAGATTTAACATTCTACATCAAAATGTAGGGTGTATAACGGAAAAATAAATGGTGTCTAAAAATGTTAACATTTTTTAAATTTTCCACATTACATTTATATCAGTAGTATAATTATTAAGCACGAGTAAATGATAAGTTAAAAATGCAATGTTAAAAAATTTTTTAAAAGAAATAAATGAAAAAGGATATTGTTTTATTTTTAACATTTTACAAATTTTATCGGACTAAAACATACAGATTTTTATTTTGATTTCTTTTAGTTTTATAATTTAAGATTTAAGCGAACAGAAAAGAAAATCTTTTTATATAATTTTATCAAAATTTGTCACAAATTTGTAGATACGCCACTAACTTAAGTGTAACATAATACGCGATATAACATGCGAAAATAATTATCCTCAAGACTAAAATGTAAAGTTCGATGCGTGCTTTTATTGGTGACCGTGCATTAACAATCGATACAAGTTTGTAGAAATTGTTGCGAGTTGTTGAAGCTGTGAGGAAGACTGTACTTGTGACACAAGTATCTGCCGCATGAACTAAGCGTCTTGTAGCAGCGGATACCTTGTAGCTCGGTCGATGTTCGGGATGCTCGAAGTTCGCGAACTTCTGTACTCCTCGTTGTATCGCGAAGCAAATTCAAACGTATTTCTAACAAGTATTTTCCAAGAGCCCGGCACAGCCAGTTTTAACACGGTAGCAGCAGACATTTAGAGTGTCCACTCCGATCTCCGTATGCAAGGGAATACATGCAAATAAGGGACTGGTTATTTGTATTGTGTCCGCCAGAATATTTCGACTATTTAGGCAAGTTTATCGAAAATGTCTGCAATATTTTGAGAAAATAATTCAGAAATAAAAAAAGAGAGGGAGAAAATGCTGAATTTTGAATTTGGTAAAACTAAATGAAATAATTTTGCCAACAGAATTGACATCGAACAAGAAATCAAAATTATTGCAAAGTAATTTAAAGAATATTCCATATTTATATTAATCTTACAGAAAAGCCTAATTCTATTCATGTTTGAAACCAATTTATTCCAATAAATCCACTAAAATACAATTGTAGGCTAATTTTTCTATATACATTTGATCATTATTAATCGCTAATAAGGCCGATAAGTTTACAAATATTTTCGCGCTTTTACATTCAACTCGAACATTCGTCAAATCGTATTAGAACAATCTGTGCGAAGATGGTGACCTTGTCAAAGGGAACACACATTGAGCATTTCCCCGGGGTACAATCTGTATCGTGCTATGCATTTGGAGGAGGAAATGGGAGCGCAACTCGCGGACAGGTCATATACGCACGAGTATCGAGTATCGATAAGCGAGGCAAATCCGTACGAATGGATCGGTGCGTGGCCACGGCAGGCATTTTCCTTAAATTGAACCAAGCTGAGAAATGGCGGGCGTCCCGCAGCTCGGCCAGGCAGCGAAGGGCGAAGGACTTGCAAGCGACTCGAGGGGAGGACGGCGGACAAATGGATGACCGTTCGTATCCGCGAACGTATTTCACCAGGGACGTATTCCGTTGACCGGACCTGCCCCGCTTCACCCCGAAAGCCAATAGTCGGAACTGGGAGATTCCCGCCTTTTCATGCCATCCTTTAACATTCATTGTTTTAGAGATCCGCTGGTAAATTTGTTTCGTAATCGTCGAGCTTGCGCTACTATCGTGAACACAAATCCATGGCATATATTCCGTGCAAATCTTAACTCTTTTGATATCGCAAACATTTGCATATGACGGTCTAGATACAGACAACGTGATAAATTGTCCTAAAACATATGATGTAATATCAGATTAAGTGCGTATGACACAAATACGTAACAAATATATAACAAATATTCTGAAACAAATGTTCTATGTTTGTATGTTATATAGTCGAATAATTAGTAAGTTATGTTAGATACTACTCTTTACTGAGCTAGTCTACTAATAAATAGAAAGCTTAAAAAGCATCTCTTACCGGTGAAATTTCACCAGAAATTAAAAAATATCAAATTTCAAATCTGCAAATTTTATTTGCACTTTTTTCAAACGATATAATACTGCGCATTTGTCGTTGACGAGTAAAATTTACCGCACCGCGCCGTTCGTAATAAATGAATTTAAAAACGAGGCAATTTCTGATTCAAGAAATGATAAAACAGAGGGATAATGGAATGCGAATGGCGCGACGTTTCCTTTGACAGTGAACTAGCTTCACCCTCGACATGAATCGGTCTCAACCCGCGAAATTACCGTCATCCCTTACCGGAATAGACCCTCTAACTTCACGCTTGGCGATCCTGGCGAACGTAGATAGTAATATTGGAGTTAGACCTTCAACCCCGTGACGAAGCGGCATTCGTATCTTTGTCAAAACAGCCGACCTTGAACAATACTTCGAAATGATCGAAATACTTGTTAGAAATTATTCCGCGTTTAATTTTCTTAATCATCTTCTCTGATATAATTATGATACGAAATGGTTTATGCGCACTCTGTAGCGCAGCGCACAAGTGTAACGAAATGATTTCCTTTTATGTGTCATAAAAATGTTGTCAATATAGAGGATTTGGAAGTGTGATAAGAATTCATCGTCTATTATTTGGATTCTAAAATAGCTTGTAAGAGACCCGCCTGATCAGGGACGCGAAATTTAATGCTTTCTGCGTTCAGGGTCGGTTTTGTGGGAGTATAGTAATTGAATTCCATCGACGACCCATCGCGGCTACCTTGACCCTCATCCGCTTCTAATTTGCGGAGGGTTGTCCTACAAATGCGAAAAATGTGCCCCATAAGTCACATAAAGTATGTCACATGGCGATTCCTATTTCATTGCGAATCCAGAATAGCATGATCTATTTTTTTTGTTTTATCAGGATAAATACGATGTGTTTTTAACACAACAACGAATTTATTAAAAGCTCAAAAATTAGAAGTTATTCAATGATTACATACAAAGGATGGGTTTTTTTAATGGATTTTTTTAATAATTTTTTTTTTTTGTATTTTACATGTTTTATTCCTTCTAGTAAAATATCGATGAGTTTTCGTAAATCACCGCCGCGTGAACGGCATTCCGTCGTGTGAAGAATGCAGCATGATAAGACGAAGGTGAAAATTTACCTGGAATTTTGTTACGCTTTCAGCATCGCTGTAGCTGATAAGTGTTATCTAAAGAATCCTGATTCACTGACGGCTTGAGATCAATGCTCTTTTCGAGATAACGTGTATTTATTGTTTATATCTATATCTTTTAACATTGTCAAAGTTATCAAATATCGCAGAAATCACATCACAGAAACCTTACTTTCTCATTTACGAAGCTCTGTTTTTGATTTCAGAAATAATATCCTGATATGTAGAAAAATATAACATCAAGAATCGATCGATTCCTGATTCATTGTAGATATAAAAGGATTTTAAGTTTGTAATAAAATTGGTAAATTGCCATCATGACATAAAATGTATAATAATAAGTTTGCCAGCGTCGTGAAATTGCAAAACCCATCTTTAATCAACATTCAAAATTGCTTGTCGTAAACAGACACGGCAACAAATCGATCCTTAATTTACGCCGCAGTTTCCGCGGCACGTCTCGGAAATATTAATCTTTGCTGTTACCCTACGGTTATATATATATGCTCAAGTAATTATGTCGACATATAACGTCAAGGAAAAAGAAGCAAAGGGCTATTTTGATCGACGAATTCGCGCTTTCGCTTTTTCGCGCAGATTCAACCTCGTTAATTACTTACCACGCGTAAGCTCGCGCTTTTTGTATCACTGCCACGTTCCTATCGATCCGCCGCTTCAAGCTTCGTAAGTTTCTCCCATCCCCTCGGCTCCTGTGCAGTTTGCCCAAAAGCGCTTGAAAGGGGAGACGAATATTTTCATCCTCGTCCTCGCAGAGCGAGACGTTCGTCGGATAATTAAATTTCTCAGCTTCGTGACTGGCAGCTCGGAAAAAATTCTCCCTTTGACCCGCTGTTGACATCGTAATCCGTCACGAGGCGTTCTACTAATGTACATTTTTGCACTCTTCACGGATAACGCGACGATCTCGAGCAAGAGAGATTTTTTTTCTAATTAACGACATTTATCTCCGCATTGTTTCACGCGCGGTACTTTTTCATCTGACCACGTTTCCTTTTCCTTTGTATCGTTGATAGCCGACAGATGGACATGCGCGCGCGCGCGCGCGAACACACTGGCTGCTGGAAGAATTATAAGTTCGAATTTCTCAAGTCAGCAAGCGGGATTTACCTACGTGAATCTCTTTCTCGGCCAAAGGGATAAATTATTGTATATACCTTATCCTATCCCCCTCCTCTCAAGATCCCGCTCTTTTAGGTCATACACGGCGCTTCGGCGCGAAACTCGCGGTCTTTCCGTGAAAATTTATTTCTTTATACTGGCGCATCTTGTAGCTCTTCTTTCGGAAGTTAATATCCTCTTTAATCTTTTCACGTCCGGAAAACTTGGCCGGCGAAGACTCGCCCTCGCAACTTTGCGCGCGAACTTCAACGTCGCGCGAACTTCCGCCGTGTGTCTCGCGCACCGTCCTGTACTAAAGTTAAAAATTTGCCCGACAACAAGAGAGGTTACTTTCAATTTGCTCCTTTTGCCTCTCTTGCTTGTCGTCCGCGTGGATCGATCTGCCTGGCAGCGGTACAATCTCGTGTGGCTTTGACGCGGACAACCCTTGGGTATGTCTCACCGACGACGAATATATGAATAATTTCCCCGTCGACACGGTGCGCGGTGCGACGCGGTTCGCCGCCGCACCGACGAAAATCGATATTCCATAAATGTGTAAATGTGTAACCGAATCCCGGCGATTCTCTTTGCCTAAGCAAAGTACGTGGCCTTGTCGGTGAGACGGGCACATGTGCCCCAAAATGCATTAGGTAGCGGCGTCGTCGCACATGCTGCACCGTTCGCATCTTCGACATCTTCGACAGTGCTCGACAATAGATCCGACAGAGCGCAACGACACGCATAGATTTCTCTTCTTTAAATTTGCTGCCTTGCGAATTTTTTTTCTGAGAATCTCGACGCGAAATTCAGCCGTGAACTTGTCTGCTGCCGTAGCGGAAGAATTTTTCTTCCGGTTTCCCGATTCTCACCGCACTCGATGTTCTCCGCAGATGACGTTTTTTTTTTCTTTTTTCTTTTGTTATATTTTGGCAGATTTTATTTGCCGTTCACTCTACAATTGCGAGAATACTGAATTCAACGAAAAACTTCGAAATTTCGAAACGCGCGCGAAAAAAGGCAATTCACGTTGATTTGAAAAAAAAAGAAGAGAAAGAGAAATGAAATGTTGTCGCGATATATTAAAAAAAAAGATTTTCCCGCGTTTGTATGTATCGGGCTAACTCGCGAGGGACAGATTTATGGGCAATATCCTCTGCGACGGAAAATTCGAGGCGATAAAGGGGGCACGGATACACGCGCGCGCGCGCATACACGCAAATGTATTTCGGGAACGCGTGCAGAATATCGCGATCGATATCACATCTCCGGAAATCATGGTGTAATGCGTCCACGAGCATTTCCGGCGATCGATGCATCTCTGGCCGCTTATCACTTTGTCTTCCCGTGCCCGTTTCCTCTGTGCGTGTATTGTCGCGCTCTCGATCTCCCTCGTAACACGCCGGTGAAAATTCAATTTTCCCGATTTTTCCATGAAAAAAGGCCCGATGCTTCAATCCCGGAACATGATAGCACCGTTGTACATAAAACAAAACGAAGAAACGACGGGAGAAACCAAACGCTCTTTTTCATTGTTCCGCGATAAAAGAAAGAACTGCGTCGCGTTTTATTTCAGCACGCCCTTTCTTCGTTTATTTTCTTTCTTTTTTTCTCTTTTTTCGCGAACAAAGTTTGCTATCTCGCGGCACAGAAATGTTTTATGATGTCTAGCTCAAGCTTCGGTTAAAAACAATAGAGTCAATAGACGATATCGCGTATAGAAAATATTACCTCAGGTAATTAAATTGATCTGTCAAAGTACCCTTTAACGCATTTCCTGAATAGTTTCATGAAATAGATATTTCGTGAGCAAGCAGATATTATAGGCTCTCTAATTATTTATTATAATCCGCCATCTATATACTATCGTATTTATAGTGCAACGAACTCGTTATTAATCTTTCTGTAAAGCTTGCTGAAACATATAAAGCGATTGCACGATCGTGCCGTTTCATCGAGAAAAAGCTTTCGGCGATTGAGCTAATCGCGACGATTTATCTTCATTAACGCGCTTCAATTCCGCACGGAAATAGAGCGAGGGTATCACCGTATCGTGTTGAGAGCGACGGCAAGAAAGGGAAATTAGGATGCTGATTTTGCTCGCGACGAGGCAAACTTTTTTTTTTCGGATTGTATACTGTAACGGTGTAGGCTTGAAGGGCAATTAATTACGAGGGGACGTTGGAGCGGCCGCGGCGGCCGGAAGCCCGACTCACGATGCACAGCGAAATATGAAATTCAATTTGGCCGTACACGCGGCCACTTCCCGCGCTCAACCCTGGAAAATTAAGGGTTGCCATTTCACCAGTAAGAATTTCAGGAAAGATAGCGCGTCGTTATAACGATAACGACCGTGTCGATTAATAATCCCGATGTCTTTCTTTCGAAGATGACCGGAATCTTTAAATTAATGATTATGTAACGCAATCGGAATATATTTGAATGCAATGGACTATGTAATGCGATTGCATGGCAAGAGCCATGTGATATCTTTCAATCTCTCTAGTTACAATTTTAACGAGGTCCTTACTTAAAAAGTTGATATTTTTTTCTTACGATTCTCTTGACCGATGATTTATTTAAAAGAGATTTTTATATATATCTAACGACATAATTTTATGCGTAATTTAATAATTGGATAAATAACAAAGGACTCTCGATGATAAACTTAATAATTAAAAAGGGGCTTTGAGAGTATAACGCGCGATTGACGGTGCGTAATAAGTTGATGTTATATCAATCTTTAATAACTAATAAGATATATAATTATAAATCGAATAGAATACTTAATTATAAATTGACATTAGTTATTAAAGATTAATTTAACGTTAACGTACGCACCGTCAACCGCATTGAACTCTCAAACGCCTCTTTTTATTTATCATGCATTTATATGCGTAGTTTACTTGAGATCGAGTGTGCGACTAGAATGTAAATTAAGTGGCATTGAATGTAATAACTTGACTTAATGGAACAAACCAGTTTCCAATTTATTTTATCAATTCACAGATCAAAAGTACACAGTCATGTCTATTACATGTCGATTATAACTCAACATATACATATATCGTACAAATCAATATATCTCACTTAATGACGAAGTAACGACATAAAATTACAAGTGTCAATATTTAATTTATTGCATGAAATGCTGACAAGTGCAATCTTGGCCAGCGCTACATATTAATTGAGTATAACGATGAAAAAATATTGTATTTCTTGCGTTGACACGCCCCGCATTTTCTTCCCCGTCGTAAACTCTGTCGAGATTTATCGGATTTGCAGCACGGATTACTCACCGCGAATGTCCCGGGACCTTGTACACGTGAAAATGATCAGGAAATCTCGTACAACTGTTTGGAATTGCTTTGGGAAAACGAGGACGGCGTGTCTTTCTCTCCTTGAATTTAATCGAATGAAAATTACATCCACGCCCATTTCCTTCTTCGAGCAACCTTTTTCTTTCTCTCTTTTTTTTATGTGCCCATGCCAGAGTGCGTCGGACAGGTATTTTAATTTAATAACATTAAAGTAACATTGATTTTACTTGTGTGTATTTTCGAATAATGAACGATGTTTTTAACACTCGATTCGGACGCCATGTGAAACGTAATATTTTAACAATTGACACATCGAACGTGCGTTTGAAAGCCCGTCGTTTATCCCGCGACATTATCGCAATATGGTGACGACGCTACGGGGTGAAATTCGTCGTTACATTGCGGCGCGAAGTTCAGTTATCATGGGCGCGATAATTATGCGAAGTGGAGAATTTCGTGCTCGCACGCGCCGTTGTCAACTTCCGCTTTTAATGAGCTCACCGCGTTTAATAAACGCGAGGTATGCAAAAGGAGCAAATTTGCATTGCGAAGGAAGCATCTAAATGCTTGCGAACTTAACCGAATCAACAAGAACAACACCGCTGCCGGCTATATAGAGAAATATCCTTTTTCTATTTTTCATTTAAGTTTGCATGAATAATCTGCTTTTGATATAAACACATGTTGTACAGCATGCAAGCACCAGCTCTATAGAAACGACTTTCTCTCTAAAATTCCTAAGCTGCACTAAAGTATAAACTTTCAAAAAGCTGGCCAAAAATTTATATCTACACTAAAATCATTATCATTCCAACATTTCAATCCATCTCATTAATTCGATCGTTATGAAAAAAAACGAATTTATTGCAAAAGTTCACGTAATATTAAATATACGAATGTTTGGATGGCTACATACATTTCGTGCAATAATATAAAGCGTTATGTAAAGTTTTTGCATTAAACTGCCCGAGCGTATACTGTGATGAATTTGGAAACAATTTATATCTTTATAGTTTGTTATAGCAAAGCTGTAGATTAAACTTCGGTTATAATCTAGTTAAAGTGAGAGCTACACATGGTGAATAATAACGATTTATTCGCGTCCGTGTAGTTTAATCCGCGAAAATTCCATAATCCTCCTTGTTAGATAATTTCATAATTACGATTCATCATGGCATGCGTTTGTGAAAATTCATCAAGGAATACGCTCCTGAATGCAAATCTTTTATATGAACCTTACGGATATAGAACTTGTATAATGTTTACGTAAATGATATTCTTGATGAAACGATGTCGCGATATTTTGGTCATTTTTTGGAATCCGACGCGAGATGAATGGCCTTGCCGGAAGCATGAAGTTCCCCCAAGCTAGCAAAGAGTAAAAAGTCACGCGACCTTTCTTCTAATTCCCTGAACGCTCGGTTGTTGCAGGCACACACTCCTCTTCTCGCAGCCGACACGAGACACGTAAGTAGAAAGTTGGTGGCAAAAAGTAGCCGAGACAAGGAGATTGTTAGCAAGTAGTCGCGACCGAGAGAAGAATCGCAATCGTGTCACGTGCGTTCACGTCCCCTTTAATTTACATGTTTTACTTTGGCTTGAAAGTATGTCAGTTAATGCCAACTTCGATATTAATATCAAAAAGGTGTAAAGACGTTGCTTATCGTGACATTAGCAGAAACTTTTTATAAATTTGATAAGAATTTTATGTCAAGGATTTCAACATTGTTTATTGACTAATATATTAACATGGCCATTTAAATTTTTCTCTCGGCGCGAAAGTAGACCGCATTTTTATATGATTAAACGCGAACGGTAATGTCTTATCGAAAGCATATTTCCATTAATTACACAGATGACACAATTAAACAGTTCCCGCAATGCGTGTCCTGCATGTCTACAAATTATCAACTATAACCGTTATCATCGGTGTGTGCGCAAAGCTGACATATCATTTCAAAAGAACTCATAAACTATTGAGAGGTCTGGTTTTATTTTTAATAGTTCTATAGTTCTTGAGTTAAGTAAAAAGTTTATTTTAATTTGAGAAATATATATATTTATTAGTGTTTGTTAAAACTCTTGTTAAATTGCAGAACTATTTTAGAATGAACAGATTTCCCGAAAAACGCATTTTACCTCAATACATATAGATTTGCCTTCCTTATAAAGGATATTAATTTTTCAGGAACTATATTTAATTAGTATTTATTGTTAGAACTTTTGCTGCAATGCATAAATAGTTACAGAATAACGTGAAAACTACTTTATAACGAGAAAAAATCTACGTCTTTTTCATCTTGGTACACTTGTAACAACGTTTGCTCGTTCCTATTTAATTATATTTGATATTTTTTGCATTTAAAAGGCAGTACTTTTTCATATAGAATTATAAATTCTTTAAAATGCTAAGAGAACTCGCGCAAGATAAACTGAAACGTTGTATGAATCTGGCATTTTCATTTTAAAACATTTTATAACATGGCCATGATTATTTATAATATCTAACGTATTAAAAATTATTCTTTATTAAATCTCAGCCGAATCAAACCAGATCAATTAAAGAGATAATATTTAGTTATTTTGTATTAAATTGTACCACCAAAGATGATTTTATTTTTGTATTGTACTACGTGCCATTACGAAGAAATGGTGCTGAAAGACATGCTCTTGACGTGATCTTATCAGTTTAATAGAGATTAAAAATTAGAGAACTATTAAAGATGAAGCCAGAACTTTCAATAGCCTGAATTTCTATAAATATTCTCAAATTTTAAAGTTTATAATACCTATAATAATATTGTCGCGGTATTGCGATGATTAAACTTATCGTGGTTGTTAAACGCTGCAAAAGTACCATGTAATGTGTTCAGCTTGATTTACTATGATACAAATTACTCGTTGCACGACAGAAGTTTTACCGGCGACCGGAAGAGAGCGAAAGTACAGATAATGACAACAGCAGCTAACCAAATCGAAACGCGGTATTATATACAAATGTTTTATAAGATAGCGCGACGTCTATCTTGACATATACGTCGAAGTTTATCATGACGTAATTGCAGTTTCATATCGTTGCTGCGCGATGTCTCCTCGTAAATTACACGCGCAAGAAGACGTAACGGATAATTATTTGTCCCTGAGTCATTAGCGCTAACGATCCCCTTTGCCATTCCCGGTAGTCCGGGAATCTAATCTACGAGCAACGATTGCGTTCACGACACGTCGTTCCTTAATCATCGTTTGATCGGTTAACTTCGGCGATTATTATACGCGGATCTTCAAGACGTATAAAACGACAGATCCGGAAGTGTTTGGTCCGTGCGAACTTCCTCATGCTTCCGGAAATCGATTTGTAACGCGTGTAGGAAATCGTGTAATCTCGGTTTCCTCCTACTCGCTCGCCTGCCCGCTTCCGTCGTCTGGCGGTCTTATCCAATTTGCCGTGAAACTAATCCAATTGCTTCTCGAGAGTTTGCTAGCAAACAATGATTCTTCAATGATTCTAAGCAATTAGATAACATATTATTAGATCTTGTCTCTGTAATTTTTAATCGTGAAAACAAAAACTCAATTGGTAATGATGGTTCGCGTATACTATTCTTTTTATTTTTATTATTTCTTGAATGTGATTTTCTCGGACATAATGACCGCGTTCAGACACAACTGTTGAGTTCGTCTTATCAACACTCTGCGTTGCGTGGTTGGTTCTAAAAGTAAGAGCCACGCACGTTCGACTGCTACTCAGCGGCTTGGTCTGCTGAACGCGCTCAATCTTAAGTAAGGATGTACCTAATAGAAACGTATGAATAGCTTTATGTAATTTTGAAAAAAATGGACTAAAATGCGAATAATTTAAAAGAAATTAATTCTATTCATTGTCATTTATATATATATCACATCCAGATTAGCTGCATAAAAGAAATTATGAAAAAGCATTTTAGAAGGCAATAAATTTTTTATTTATGGTTCTTTGTTCGATATAATAATTATTTTTATAATATATAATTTTTATCCTCAACTTGTTGCGAATGAAGAGATGCAGCGAAATCAAACGCCGCACATGATTCCGCACGGATTACAATGACGGTGATGTTAATTCTACAAGATATCGTGGACGTTAAATTCCGGTAGTCGGGAAGCTTAAAATAATTATCCCGCGGCGTGAAAGTTAAACTCCATGTAGACACACTGTATAGCAATACATGTTGCCTTTACACATATGCACAAGTGTTTCCCTTCGGGCATGCATGTGAACGTGCAATGGCGCGGCGCAAAATATTCGCTGACTGTCGTGGAAATCCGCACATCGGGCTAATTAACTAACACGTTGCATTTCATCGCTCTCTCGTCCTATTAACTGGATGGAGACCCGTGTCTGCGTTGATATTTCGATTGATTCATTATTCGACTAATTAAAACTGGTATATTAAACGTCAAATAAATTACACATTATCGATTTTGGCTAATATATCTGTGCGTATCGATATCTCGCGATAAAAAACTTCTGTTAAAAATATAATCTTGTATTCTAAATCTAGACGGATCTTTGACGGGGTGCGGCATGTTACCCCACGTCCCCTCCTCCTCTCAGATGCCTATTTCAGGACATTATTCATTCAATGGAGTTGATTAGTCTCCGTTGGCCTTTTAAATCACCCTTGTCTCTCGAATGTGCAAACACACCCATCGCCTCTTCCTCAAAACTTCACCAGTTTCGTTCTCCTCGGCTTCGTCGGAAGATTCATAGCGGGCCTGATTCGATTT
The DNA here is from genome assembly GCF_003070985.1 of Temnothorax curvispinosus. Taxonomy (NCBI): domain Eukaryota; kingdom Metazoa; phylum Arthropoda; class Insecta; order Hymenoptera; family Formicidae; genus Temnothorax; species Temnothorax curvispinosus. The sequence goes on from NW_020224354.1 coordinate 245,751, forward strand.
GCAACGCCGTTTGAAATTCAGGCGAGGGCGTATTTCATTCGTCGACGGTCAGAGAGGGAGGAGGAGGGGGAAGATGGGGGAGTCTGGTTGAGAACGCGGCCCGGTGAATATCGAGCTTGCCAAATGGAGTAAACTGCAGCCTCCGGCTCGTGTAATCTTCCGGAAGTCGCCGTCTGCCGTCGATTACCATCCTGTCTCTCTCTTTCTCTCTCCCCCCTCTCTTTTTTCGTTCATTGTTTCGTATACCTCTTTTTGTCTTCTCGTCACCTCTGCCCCTATTGTCTTCTTTTTTCCGTCGGCTTCTCCGTACCGTATTCCCCCCCCCCCTCCGTACCTCCCCTTGGCCTTGGCGGTAAATCAGGCGAAAGGGGTGCCGCATAATCCAGCGAAATGAAGCCAAGTCGTTTTTACGAGACGTCGCGGGAATCATATTTTCGTCGTGGCTCCGGGAGAACTGTTTGTTTTCCTCGTCGCGTGGGAAAAATCTCGCGCCAACGGGGAAAATGACTGCCCCCGTGAATAGGGAGATTCATGGCATGGAGCGAATTCCCGCATGGCTCGACGAATTCCGCGGGCGTTCATCAATACGCAGCAGGATATCGGTCTCCAGTATTCATTTCCTTTGGATTAGTACGCACGCTGCATACAGGGTATACAGATGTACCCGGGAAAAATCCGCTTTTTATGTAACCACCGTAAAAAAGTGGTTAAAAAAGTGGTGGATATTTCTAGCTGGGTCGCATGTGATACACGAGCAATGACAGAGATATTGTCGAACTGACAAAACTTCATCTATTTTTACGATGGCTGCATAAAAGATGCTCCTATGTCCGTGATGTCCGTATGTTGCGTCATTTGGGACTTGCAACTGAATTTTGCATTTATCACTTTCGCATATTTTTTAAGTGATAGGTGGTTATTTAATTTCTGACGGTGATATTAAATTATCGATGGTTTTTTCGAGTTTTACGCTTCTTCTTTTCTCGACAGAAAACTAGCAATATTGTCCAGATGCTTATTTTATTGCGGATAGTAACATAATTTGATAATGTTACTTCCTTGATAATGAGAATTGTAATATCCTGGAGTGCTTATCTGCATACGACATTCCGAGATCTATTTTCGACGAGGCAAGTTAAGGCTTCGATCGCCGCCTGAAATTCAGGACTCGAGTTGCAGGCATCGTTTCCCGCGGGAAAACATCCCTATCTCGCATTATTCCAAGCCGTCGAAATCCCGGTTTCATCAGGGTCTTCATTTCGCCCCTCCCTTCAACACGTCGTATTTTCTCATCGCAATATCACGCCCTAGTCATCATGTTTATGAAGTCTGCGTTAAAATGTGATTAGATCTTCACTTAATTGAGATGCTGAAATATCGACGGCGCATTAAATATG
>NW_020224354.1:247157-250370 GCF_003070985.1 Temnothorax curvispinosus
GCGCCTCGTGACTTTTAATGTCAGCCGATAAATTTGTACGAGATCAATTTTGCGATAGACAGATTATTTTGATTCTCTCTCGAGACGATTATGTTTCTCGTTAGTCTCGTTGCTTTTATTTAAGTCTCTTATATTATATTTTATCAATTAATTCTATACATCTCGATGACGTTTATCGAGTCAGTTTTCTTCCCTAACTTTTCGCATATATTTTGCAAAAATTTAAAAATAGAGTAGGCACAGTTTATTTTTTACATATCTTTAATAATTCGTTACTACTCTATTCTGATAACTTTTGTTATCGCATAAACTGATTTGACGTTACATGTAAGCTGATATAATTTTATTTTTGAATCTATATTTTTCCAATATATTCTGCTATGTCGGTTGATATGTTATGACTATCGAAGTGTTTGCGCTTTCGAGACACACGATCGTTCGTGTGGAGGTATCAGCGTAAATTCACGCGTTTTAGATCCCGCATTCATATAGTGTCCGCATTTTATGCGCGTTTCGGGTATCGCGAGTTTACGCCCGGGGTAACATCGAACTGGAGTATGGGGGGGGAGGTGCGGGAAACCGTCGACGTTAAATCCCGGAGTATGCGAGCTTTGTGAATTAAACCCGTACCTGCAGAGAGTTGAAACGCCGCAGCATGCTAAACGCGAATCCGCTGTTATCGTAACGCGATGTCGGCCCCCACGAATGGAGATGCAGATGAAGCGAGCTCGATGCACAGAATTAGCGCTCCACTCTTGGTGACACATTAAAAAGTGAAATATGGAAAGATTTTACAATTTATGCTTAAATATTCCGAAACATTTATCAGTGTATTTTTCAATGTATTATTTTATATAAGAGAAATAGAAATTTTTAATAAGACATTTACAAAACGAGCATTTGTATTTCGTTTACCAAACTTTGAATCGTTATTATAATATTTTACACAAAGCTGGCAAGACTATTAATCTCGAAAATATAATCTGATTTATTAACTTTTTCTCCATTTCAACAATTCTGAATATGAACCGTTTTCACACGGGTGAATTTATTTATTCATATAATATCATTTGTTTTCATCAATTAGAATAAAATAGAATTTAAATTTAGGGCGCATGATAAGGATGAACATATATTGGATTAGTTGTATTAATTTAAATTACACAACTTTCCGGAACGTAAATCAAGATTAGACAAAATAAGACTAATTTATTCATAGATCAATTAAGAGAAATGACTGCGAAGGCAGTCTCTAAATTAAACTTAAAAGGCAGAAAGAGCGCAAGTTTTTTTGGCAGTTTTCCTAATTAAAGGGAAAAAAAGAGAATAATTCCATCTCGCTGCATCACTTCTTATTTAAATATTTTTATATTAATGATGACTTCAATAATTATTGAGTAATTATTTTTTACTTATTTATTAAGAAGAACTGTGTGAAATTCTTAACTTATTGGTTTTATTTATGCATCATTACGTGTAACATTTATATTTAAATCGTAAAAGTTCCGGGGAAAATACTTGTCGCGGTGAGTATGACAGCGTAACTTTCTTGCTTTGCAACTTTCAGGCAGGTTGAGTTTAAAGAGGACGGCGAAAAATTGAGCATACCGGAATATGCGGAGTCACGATCGCGAAAAGTTCATCGGACGCGCAAATTTCCGCGCGATTACTGCCCGAGGAGAAGCGCGAGGAAAGCCGTGAAAGGTCACGGTGTGCAAAAAGCAACTAAGCGGTCGCGATTAAACCACGAAATTAAAATCCGCCACTGGCGAATACACACGCTAGATTGAGACGAGCGCCTTAATTGTCGCTTTTTTTTCGCGATTCTTCCCAGAAAATACAGCGATTCTGTTAATCCGCGGCAACTACGTGCTTTATAACACGTCGAGTGTACAGTGCTCTCATATCATGCCATTCCATGGATCGTTAATTCACCGCTTTTCTCCAAGTGACAAAAAATCACGTGGATTTTAATATTTCTCGTGAAATTAGTTACTTTTTAGGGTTGACGCACGCGCACGCAAGATATCAAATACCAATCTTAGAAATCTACTAAACTAACAGAAATTAATACAATTTTTTTATCGATTGAATTATGCACAAATTGTTTTACAATTGGATGCAGTTATGCAATAAAGAACCAAACGCCATTTTTGTGATTTTTAGTTTTATGCAAACACGGAGAAAATTTTATAGTAAATATTACTATGGTGTCGCACTAGCTGCGGACCATCGAGGAATTTTAAGTTAAATTACTATGTTTATGGTAAAAATTACGTTATTTTATCGTTTTTAAAACAATAATTATAGTATTTTAACTTAAAATTCCTCGATGGTCCGCAGCTAGTGCGACACCATAGTAATATTTACTATAAAATTTTCTCCGTGAAGTGAATTAAGAGATGAATAAGAGATTTTTTAAAAATGCATATAACACATGGAATCAGTTAAGGAGGATTATAGTTACAGTCATTATATTTGAGATAATGTTGGCGCAGAGTTTTATTTTTAATGTTTTGCGAAGCTTGCTCTAGTGGAAAAGTAAGGTTTTGGAGTTGGTTTTGCATTGCATGCAGAACTAATTAAAGAAGAACTTTTATTAAGAACACTTATCTCTTTACCCAGAAGATATGGTATAGAATATTATCAATTTTTATCTAGTTGTAAATCATCAAAAAGAACAACGAAAATTGAGATATATTATTGATGTGTAAAACTTATTACATGTACACCCTACGTCAGTAAATGTTAATTTACGTTAAATGCGAGTAGGAATAAAATAAAGAATTGTTTTTTTATGAGAATCTTTATATAGCAAATATTTTTTTATTGCACTTTTGTACATATTGTTTAATACAATTAACACAATTAATGATCCATGAGAATCGCCGATGATGATACAAAAACATTCGGCTTGCAATGTTCTTTAAATAATAATAAACTATTTACATGTATATATACACATATAATAGTTTACTATAATTTAATATAGCTTAATTTTGGCGTTAATTAGATGCTGGGTAACTTTTGGCTTCTCGTGCATTTCTATCTTACAATTTTTCCTAGCGTCTGGTTCAGTTTCATGAAAAGCCATATAATTTTTTGCGAAATTAAATCGGAGATTATGAGAGAAGAAGATCGTTGCGAATATTCAGGTAGAACCGCAGTTCTCAAAATTCCAGCGGCAACTCCACCGCCGTAGAGCACGAAGCA
>NW_020224354.1:250380-361688 GCF_003070985.1 Temnothorax curvispinosus
GTTCTCAAAATTCCAGCGGCAACTCCACCGCCGTAGAGCACGAAGCACACCGTGAACGGAGAACATTTCCGCAGTGTCCAACTCGCCTCATAATTGAACAACCGCCAGTCTAGACGAGGTGTTCATAGACACGGCGACGCCCGCGTACGCCAGATCATCGAGATACTTTTTCTCGCGACGAAATGGCAATTAGCCACCGTGGCTCGCGCCAATCTCGGTATAAGTTTTGCAAGCGTAGTCGCGAAATGCGATATAAACCCCAGCATCGATTTAACGCCATGTCGATTGGTGAAGTTCCAATTTTGCTAATGCACTCCACGGTGCAAGTAGTTTCGAATTTCGACGCTCGAATACACACTCGGGGAACTATCACCTTGAGCCACGAAATCGTTTAATTTGCGACAGAACTCATGCAACTTTCGGTCGGCGGCATTCTCGAATAGCCGTCTAACCAGGATCCGACCGTTTGACTGTTATAGGCTTCGTATTCCGATTATGGTTCATTTATTCTGCAATCGATTGTTTTGCTGTCATCAGATTTCAGTCATCCATACTGATTTTATTGGTGCTGTTACATTATATGAACATCCTCGTAATCGATTTAGCATTATATATTAATCGGTTGACAAAGAATCGATTGAATATACATACAGTACACGCACTCTGTGTAATGTACTCCGTAATATTGTATAAAGATTGTTACATTTTTAACACAATGTAGAGTTGCGTGACGTTTAAACTGAACACAAGTTGCCATGCAAATTTTATACAACCAATCTTGCAATATGTCCGACATAATTTCTCGCTTGGCAAGGTCCTCCCTTGAAAAGTTCCGCATTCTATCTCGGAATTCAAGAACCGAGTGAAAGGGCGTGCTTTTGTTGCGATTTTCCGGAATAAAACGAGGCAGCATAACGACTCCTCTCGCGACGCTCGGATTACCTCCGGCGTTAATTCCGCTTAACACGCCCCGGTTCTCGCCTTTTAGCCACGCACGTTACTTACGTTACCTTGGCCATTGTACGCAGATAGCACTCGCCAGACGTCTACCGCAGCAAGAAGGAAGTATTAAATTCAAAGGATTGCGCAAGTCTTTTTTCCTGTCGGTATTACGTTCGCGTTGCTTCTCTTCTGTCTGATTATAAATGACAAATTTTATTTATCATGTTACACAAAAGGAGCGAATGATTATGTTGAATCTATTACTTTATTATAATTTATATTTACACGAATAATAATTACATTGTAATATACTTTATTTGCCACTTTCAATAAAATTATTTTCGTTATTATATTATCGCAAAATATGTATTATTTTTGTTAAAAATAGATTTTGAAACATTTCTGCATAGTATTAAAAATTTTATTTTGACGTGAATTTTATAACTCTTTGGAAACATCTATGATATATTAATTTTTATTAACATATATATTAAAACTTATAATAAAATCGAGTTAAAATCTTTATACAAGCAAGATAATTTATGTCGAAATCTAGCAGGTTTGAAACTTACAAATCAGAGTTATCATTTTGTTTAAAAGTTCTCTTTTCTTTTTCTTTCTCTATCTTATTGTGCTCTTCCTTCAAATTTCTCTGTCTCTTTTTCCTCTCGCCGTAAATTACAGACGAGGTGAGGAATTTCGCACGTCAGCCACCTCTTAATAACAATCTCTCTCGACTACTACGGCAGCCTTACTAGCGTCTCGAAGAATTCACCATTTACTTGGGTAACAGGAGGAAACGAGGAGGGGAAGTCAGATTTAATCGGCAGTAATTTCGTTCGCCGTTAAACTCGCTGCTGCGCCGAATCGTTGACGGCCACGGACACCCCACATATAAACTTTCGAGCTACGAAACCAACTTGATTCTGCCGCGCATGATATTATCGCGACGTCGTTCGCCTATCTTCTCTATTAAGGAAAATTCTCGCTCATATTTAATCTCTCATCTTCTTCAAGGCGATAAAATAACAAGAACGGCGAGACACTTCAATTTCTCGATCTTGATAAAGAAGCTCGAATCTTCAAACTTTATTTAAAGACTTCAGGTAGAAAGCTTTTGCTCCTCTACTTGAATGCTCTCGAAGAATAAGGTAGACAATGGACGACGGTTACTTTCAAGGTCGGCGTAGCCTGAAATTCGCTCTATTTGCCATGGAACGCGGCTATCTTTATCCGCCGTGGTTGGAACCGGTGTACCGACAAAGGCCGACGAATATAGCCGGTTTTGACACGGCGAGATGTTAATTCGAAACACACGCGACTACGATGACGATATACCGAGCCAAGTTTCTGAACTCGCTATGTAGCCCTTCGCGATCGCGTCACTCTAGTGATGGTTAAAAATATATCATTTTATGTACAAGAGAGAGAAAGAGAGAGAGAGGGGGGGGGAAGAAAGTGATATAGATGGCACGTGTATGCTACAAGATATTTTAGCGAATTTATCAAACTAAAATCGATTTTATCTATAATTACGGAGACGTACGGCGTAAAATTACGAGCGGTCAACGAACGGCGCGCGTGATGAGCAATCCATCGATCAAATTCTGCAACGTGCCGGTCGGCCGGTTAATTTCGGCAGCAGGCCGCGGCGGGCGCGTGCCGGCGTTTATTTTCACAGAGAGTCGGAAATAGCCGGCGGCAAAGCATGCGCTCCACCCGATATTATAATAGCGATGACTGGGACGGTAGACGCGACAGTCCGCGGGCGAGTAAGTGACGTTCCGCCGCGCGAGAATGGGAGATGAGTAACGTTACCTCTCGGCCGCTGTCCCTCGTTGTCCGGCGCAAGGAAAGCTGCAGTTTCGCGTTTTCCTGCGGTCGCACTGTTCTCAGAGTCGTGAAAAACTAAAACGTGCGTTCGCCGAGAGTTTGCCTTCAATCGTGTCGCAGGTGTGCGAATATTATTCGGGTCGTCGATCTTGTGGAATTATATATTAATATTATGAATATTAATACATATATTAATTACAATAACAATTTTAATAGTTAATTTGAGGTTTTCTATTATATACAAACAATAATTATTACTTGTATCTGAAACAACTGTTAAGTTTATATGAAAAATGCAAATGTTTCTATTTACAGATTTATTTTCGAAATTGGCGAATTTAATCATAATAAAAACGTGCGGTATTCACGATATCGACATTGATAGTTGTCGTCCAACAGTGCACGTGCGTCACGTAAAATGCAGCGTGGATTTATGTAATTCCGCGATAAGAAGCAAAAATCGTAGTTGCACGCGAAGTATAAGCAACGGTGGCCAATGTGAATTATGTAAAACGCATAAATCTGTCCGTCGTCTGTAATAAATCACCTAGTCAAACGTCAGTGAAGCAACACCTGCTTGCTATTGAAATTATTCGAGCACACGGCAGACATTCGTATAATCGGATCGAGCGAAACGGAAGTGCGTCTTGCAAATGGGTGCACAAGTTAATGTTGTTAATTTCTACGCGAGCGTCAGGATGGTCTCGAAAAGGTCCACGTATGATGCAGATCAATGATTGTCAGCATGGTCAACCCGCGGACCCGGAAAATGGTAATTAACGAAAATGGTTTCAGATTACGACGCACTTGGTTGAACACTTGCGCGGACGTTTAACATGATTTATGACGAACGTAAACCCTTTGACGATTCTGGAACACGCTCGTTTATCGTTATCGCGACTTCCGTCGTGCGGCTGCTTAGAGCCACTCAAGGAAAGAGCGATTTAAAAAGGAAATGTTTAATTCTAATTTAAAAAGGAAATATTTAATTCTTTAGTTCTACTGATTACAGAACAGGGTTAATGTTAACATCATTAAAATTAGTATCACATTATGAATTTATTATAAATGTATATTTGGAAAGTAATATGGAATGATACAAGAACATGCGATTTTATATTAGCATAATTCGTAAAAACAAAGTTGCACTTTCATAAACAGAGTGTTTTAATTCAGAAGAAGCGCAATCAATGATATCCAAATTATAGATGATAATTTTTGAATTAATCTGAATTACGATAGATACATACGAATTATAGCAACGCAAAACAAGTGGACTTAATCGACGATGGTAACGAATTGTCAAACAAGTCCGATAAGCGCAGCGCAGCTGGTACCGCGTTGTGCAGTGCGTGAAAGTACGGACCCCCGCGCTGTCATCCTCCTCGCTTCATACGATTAATTAGCGCTGTCGCATAATCGCGTCGCTAATCGCCGGCTAATTCTCGCGCGGACATAATTGCCACGGCGCATCGTTGATGGGCTACTCTTGTATCGACGAGCGCGTCGTTGACGAGTACACGGCTCGTTACTGCAGCGATGCTGCGTCGGGGGGTTTAAAGGACAGAGGAGGAGAAGGGTGGCTCAACAGAATAGCATAATTCCAACACGATTAATTCGCGATCACCGCAATATGCATCGAGTATCGCATTGCGTGCGTCAAATTTGTGCGCGGCGCGGCGGATTGTCTCGATACGCGCGGCCGGTGCAGGCGGATCGGAATGCATCCAGGGGTGCATTCCGATTTATGTGTGCGCGTGCAAGAGAGATAGAGAAGGAGGGAGAAAGGTAGAGAGAGAGAGAGAGAGAGAGAGAGAATGTAGAGGCACGGATCCTTTCGCCTTCCGTACCATCCGTTTGTGTTGCAACACGATTGGAATGGCATGTACGCGGATGGATAATTGCGATGATGATCGACTCACATGCGAGGCCTTTAACGTTGTATTGAACGAGATGTATCCTAAAAAATCTCCAACATGCCGATGTTATTGAAAATTATGATGGCTTTGCGCCGATAGTTCCAGACCGACGTCATAGTGATATCAGTGATATCGGAAAGAATCGATCGTTACACCTTTCATTTTGTAGTTGCGTAGTGACCTTGATATCTGGATTCTAGGGCGAGGCTAGATCTTTTAACTTGTTGATATTTGAAAAAATTTTAATGCGATTGAAATAATACGCAACTATATTATACAAGATATAATGAGAGATTAGCAATGTCAATCGTGTGACTATTGATATCATTATGATGTTACTCATATCTCAACTACGATAACGTCGGATAAATTTATCAATCTGCGTTATTTAGCTTAAGGCAGTTTGCTGAATCGTAATTGCAACGTACACGAATGTAAATGTAACGCGCTGATACATCCGGGGATACGCAATGCGTCGTACTGCGGGAACATGTTTCTAGCATATTATCCTACGGCTTAGTCGGCTTTTGATCCGATTAAAATGGTTTTGCACTCCAATGGATCATGCATAATTGCATTGCGCGATAGCGCACGTGAAGGACCTTTGGTGGCTGCTCTTCTAAAGGAAATCCGTGCTATTTCATTAGGCGTACAATCGCTTGGAAATCACGTTATACGTACTACATAAGTTTTTCTGCGCTGCTAATATAATTAGCTCGTAACTCAACCAGTATTTGCTATACGCAAAAATGTTCTTCGCGATACATTCTCGTGCATGAATTTGCGCGGAGGCTTTCTTAAAGTTATTTTCTTTTTTGTCTGTGATATATGATACAATTTAGTTTTAACTGTTTTTATTTAGTTTAGCTTATTTTAGTGTACTTTTTGCGCGATATAAGAACGCGACATTAGCCATGACGCGACCGATTTTCTTTAATTATCTCATCGTTATGGAATATTAAAACGGTGTCACACGCTAACGTTGCCCAAAGTTAATTGGACGACGGGCTCTTTTAGTACGCTCGAGTTCCGGTAACGAACTTCTTTGCCAGCCGAACACCACGCCTCTCAGAATTTTTTCCACGTGCGATGAAAACTTATAACGAGATAAAGTTTGCATGGAATTAATTAATAAATAAGCGTTTCTGAAACTCGAAACTCCATTTGTCTGAACCTGTCTCTCCGATCGCCTGTAACTCCAAGATATCGAAGTCGCGAGATATTTGACTAACTGTTGACTGGATGGTTGAAAAAATTATTCTAATTTTCTTTAAGACATACCGCTTCTGTTTACCAAACGGTTTTCATCGTGCTGCACGCGACATAAACAAAATGCATTCTTCAGCAAAAAAATATAGAAATATAGTGTTTCGATATACGACGCGCGTCAGCTGGTGTCGAGACTGTCGAGAGCTTAAATGATGCTCCTTTGTCCTTGCGTAACTGACCGCCATCGATCGGGACACTACACGACCTAATCTGCTCTCACATGAGGTCTCAGAATCAATTAACCACTTAACTCCCTTCTGGCGTACAGAGCCCTTAAGTTTCCCGCGCAATTAAATTTATGAATTACACTATTTTATTAAAATTATGAGTTTTGCATCATCTCGCGCACGACGTCGTCATTAACTCTTAACTCTCGCAAGAAGACGTCTGCTTTTCTACAAGTCAGTAAATTTCTTCTGAATCCTATACAATCTGCGTAATGCTTAAGTATCCCTTGTAACTTTTTGCTAATTCTGACTTTGTTTTAGAAATTTAAAACTCCCCAAGTAAAGTTAAACAAAACTTATATCGGAAGTGTATTTTATTTACGTATTATAGTTTGTATAGGAAGTTACAGAGAGAGAGAAAGAATGAAGATAATACTAAGTGCGCGTGTTTGTGCTTTTAGGTGAACGGCGACGATGAGTGGGACTACGAGGACATCATTTTGGAGCGGGGCGGGGCGGGCCTAGGTTTCAGTATCGCCGGCGGCACGGACAATCCCCATTATGGCAACGACACCGCCATTTACATCACTAAGCTCATACCGGGCGGTGCCGCGTCCGCGGACGGCCGGCTGCGTGTCAACGACACGATACTGCAGGTGAACGACGTGTCCGTTGTCGACGTACCGCATGCAGCCGCCGTAGACGCGCTCAAGCGGGCCGGCAACACCGTCAAACTGGTAAGCTTTATCCTCCACCCTCCAACCTTGGTGCACCGATACGGGCGCATATACAATGTTACTTGTCCCTATCACGGCAGTTCGCTTTGTTGCTTTGGCGAACCCTTACAAGCGTTCAATATCAAGAGGTAATTCAATACAATGTACATCCTTGTTGACGAGATAGTTTCTTAAAAGTTATCAATTGTTTGAAGAAATATGAATACTTTCGCGATTCGCTATGAAAAACAAAGCATGCCTCAATCAGTTACAATCCGTCTATAAATAGTGATATCCGGATTAAAATATCGAAAGGGAGGATAAGCTATACTTGAGTAACTAATGATTAATGTTAATTGACGCATTAAAGATGCTGCGCACGGTACCTGTGCAAACTGACGCATGCAAATCTCAAATCCAAATTTAATTGAATCATCCCATGGTGCAATGGCAACACATTGTTACTGTGATCACATGCCATATCATATGCACATCTCAAGTGCGCAAATTTAATTGCGCGACGAATGTGTCAGGAATAATTGAATTGCAAATGCTGTAATGCGTATGCTTTCTACTGTTAAACTCACCCCGCGAATACATATTCAACTTCTCAGCCACCTGCCGATAGTTACTAACTGATTGCTTAATTAACTGTATAGGCATTATCGCGTAATCGGTATATTATCACAGCTTGCTTAATATATGCATTTCAATTCGTCGAATATCAAAAGATATCGAGACGATATTTTGCGCATCATTTGTCCGGCTTATTAACTCTAAATCGATATCATTTTAATCGCTCTCGTACGTCGTTATTATTCGTTCTCCGTTATGTTGTTTGCCTCAAGCTTTTTCGTTCCGTTTTTTCATCGAAGTACCTACGATTTTTTTTTAATTTTACGACATTTCAAGTCCCAGAAAGTTCCGCGGGATTGACGGCCTTCTCCGGATTCTATATTTGTCATAAAGACACGCGTCGAATATCTTCGGCTTATACCTGAGGAAAGTCCCGAAGCGACGATCACTCACCCGGGCCTATCGAGATTCCTGTAGCCTAGCAAAGTCGCCGAAGGATGAGGGAAAGTTTCGATGTGATCGTTCGTTACATGCCTCTCGGGTATACGTTAATGTCACTCTCCGAAAAAAAATCCCCAAGCGGACTCCCGCTGTAGCTCCTTTTTCGACGGAAGAAGGCCGATATGTTGGTTCGACGTAAAAATCGAAGATATTGATCGTAAATTATTTCAGAAGCAACAACTTTCTCGATGACCGCCGGAAATTTTGGAGGTACTTGAGAGGTTGCACGAGCCAACATCCGCGCGTTATTAACTCTCCCAGGCTAGAAGTGACGATGAGGAAAAGCATAAAAGCATTTACGGCCGGGCCATTCTAGACATTATTCTGACATAAAGTCGCTACTATCCCTCGTTGCACATAAACGCATCTTTAGTACAGAAATATGGCCGTCGTAAGCAAATTTGATTTGCAATCTCGATTTATGGATGATTTGCAATTAAATTTAGTTCGAGATTGAGTGAATTACTGTATCAAATGTGAAATTTTCATCTCCGATACAGATCGTTATATTACATTTACTTAAATTAATACAATTTAGATATGCTCACGTAATCAAAATAATTGATTGATATATATTATATAACATTAAATGCATTTGTTAAAAATTAAACTATTCTCATTTACATATAATTGTTTTATGTATGATGGAATCAATGATTATAAATAAAATAAGAGGAAAGGTATTTTTTGTATATTTCAATTTTAATACGTATTTTAATTGTTTACGTCATGATAAAATGTATTAATCGGCAATCGAAACATCTGCCAGTGCTTTCCCCATGCGGAGTTTAATTAACGTACCGAGCCACCTTAGCGGCGATATAAACGGGCTTTTAAGGTGAATGGCGCCGAACAGGAACAAATCCACTTTATAAATCTCACTGAGTAAACGAGAGTAGTTTGAAAGGAGATATATCTCTCCGATCAGCTATCGGGCGGGCATTTAATTACGTGGAGATTCATTGTTATACCGGGAATGAGAGAGCGCCCCGCGAAGTTTTCTTTTTTAAACGCCTCTCAGATGAAAGCGACGTCGTTTAAAATTTGAACTTCGTAGAATTTACTCGTTAATCGGCCATCCGCGATGCCTCCCGACCCTCCCTTCTTCACACCCTCCACCCACGCTCAATTAACGTCATGTTCGCACATCGATTTTCAGTATGTACGCCGACGGAAACACACGCAGTTGATGGAAATCGAGCTGATCAAGGGAAACAAGGGCCTTGGGTTCAGCATCGCCGGCGGTATCGGCAATCAACATATACCAGGTGACAATGGAATCTACGTGACTAAAATCATGGACGGTGGGGCCGCCCAGGTGGACGGTCGCCTCGTCGTCGGCGATAAATTGGTAGCCGTCAGGAACGCTTTGGTAAGCAAACATACATACCAAGCCGCTTGTCTTACACGTCGTGTTTGTTTCGCCGAAAAGTTTCGACAGAAATATTAATATTTTTCTCTTTTCCTCTCTCCCTTCTCTCTTTTTCTTGCGGGTCATATATTAATATAAAACACTATAAATATACAAAATACGCGTTGGATTACAAGAAATGTTTCGAGGTTGTAAACGCGTCTACACGTCGAAAACGTTATTTTTTTTTAATTGAAAAATAGCACGTGTTTATAGAAAAATAAAGTTGCGATCATGTTTCATTCTAAGATCAATTGCGAAACCGTTTTTTCACCGATATTCTTTTTTTCTCTTTAATTTTTTTTCTACAAAAGTTGAAGAGATAAATGTAGAGAAATAGATCTCACTTTTTGACTTCTGCAAAACTGACCATGATTATATCCCAATAATTATTTTGAAAATGAGGCCGATTATTTCAGAATGACTTACGTGTTATTTGTAAAATTGCTATTGAAAGAATCAATATATTATGTTAAGTGGAATAAAATAGTACGCTATGTTACACGAATAAAACGTGAACTGCGAGAAAGTTTCGGCACATTGTCGTAAACTGAGATAATTTTCATGTCGAAAGTTTAATCAAATGCCGATCTCACAAAGGAGATCTCATCCTTAAGCTTTAAAATTTTATAGTAACGATAAATGGAACTCATGATAGGTGTTTCATGGGATCACAAGAAATATCGAGAATATACCTATAAAGATAAGACTTTTGACTGCCACTTCGATGAAGTTTGAATATCTCATCGTGAATCTTCTATCGATTTCAGAATATAAGTAGTTTAAAACAAAAATAGAAGAATGTTCTTCGTTTCAAAGGTGTAAAAAAATTTGCGATCGGAGGACGCACATATAAATCGTCGTGAAAAAACGAATTGTGGCATCTACGCTCGAGCGAGTCTGGAGAGAGGAAGAGAACCATTTCGAGTTTTATAATTACTCCCGAAAACTTCGAGCGTACGCGCGCCAAAACTAATTACCGTACGATCAATAATTACTTCGCCACGCGGGAGAATAAAACGTAGGCAGCAAGAAAGTTCCGGGACACTGTCGTAAACAAGTAAATTTCTGTGCCGAAAATTTAATTGAGTCTCGATTCGCCCTCTCCGTTCCTTCTCCATTATAAATTTTAAAATTTTATAATCCGATGAAAGGAATTTGTGACACGCATTCTATGGGAATGTTAAAAATATTAAAAGTGTTTTTGACAACCCCAAAGAACGTGCCACGAGTTTCTTTCACCGAATTATAAAATTTTAAATTTAAAATTAAAGAGATTCCTCTTCTCTCATTCCCTCCTTCTTTAGAAGTCATGCCTTACAACGATATAATAAACGCTTCTGTCTCTTTTTCTTTCTCTTTCAAAAAAGTGAGTGAATCAGAACTCGATTAAGCTTTTAAAATTAAATTATAAAAATAGGTATAAAAATTTCTCTAGTGTTTTTTTAGCAGTTTTTTTTAGGCGGTAACATAATTTAAAATTTTCTGTCTTATTGTTAATTTTGTTAAAAATTAAAGATGATTGTCTCAAGATTTTAATGCCTTATTTTTTTGCTTATTTGCAATAAATAATCCGTAAATAAGTTTACAAGCCGGAAAATCGACGCTCGAATCTCGATTAGCTTCACGATCGACCATCCTAGAAAAGTAACAAAAGCACACTTTTTAACGCACTTTTATGCCGTATAAAGAGAGAAAGAGAAAGCGCCTTTTCATCGTATGCGCGCATTCTACACTTCACCCTTCGACGACAGTCATAAATCTAGCCGGCTATTCGGCTTTAATCGGTACTTTTTTGGCGCGACTCCCAGATAGGTGCCTTAAAGGTGGTGAAATCGCTGAAGCGAAAAATCGTAGACTAGCGAAGGTCGACTTACCGTCGACTGGAGCTGTATATTGGTGACGGAAGAGTTATCAATTACTTCGACGGCGCGGCGCTTTGGAAAACCGTCCTAATCTATTTTTCCTATCCGCTCGGATTTATGGGGAATGAGGATGATTTGATCTCACCAATTACTTTACTGCTTAAAAATATGAACTTTGTTCAACCTTATTCTTTAATTATCGCGTAATATATATCGCATCTCGAAGTCTGTCAGAAGTAAAAAAATTACGATTTTAGGGGAGGGAAAAAACAAATTTCATTTCATTTTTTAAATTATGAGATAACTAACCCAATTACAGTTAAGTATGACATCTTGTTACAATGAAACTTATGCCGTTTCTTGAAGAGGTCTGCTATGATTCATTTGTCAATTCGCTTATGACACTATACATCACAGGAAACCGCAACATAACCGGTTTAAAAGAATGACACTTTCGCTTCGTGCAGCAGATTTCACATATTGAATTATGACACTATTATAGCACATAGGTATATAATATTCTAGGTATACTTTTTATGGGTTTAATTCAAAATCGAAATTTTTTAAGTTTTTTGTGACAGTATTTCTTCTGGAGGTGCGATATGTGTGTACATTCGTTAATATTTTTTCTTTACGGAGAGTTGGCAATTACGTTGACTTAATTAAATTATTTGAAATTTTATACATTACTATACATTAAAATAAAGAAAAATAAAATTTTAATGATTGTAGTGTGATATTTATATTAATTCTTAATTTATTACATTGATAAAAATTAAATTTTATTACAATTAAGATATATTATATTTATTGCTATTTAATTTAAAGCGATGCAAGCATTCATGAACGGATTAAGGGTCCACTGGGGTATATCACGCTACAATTTCTATGTTGGTCTCTCAAATGCGCGTCAGTTCGATAATAATCGCGATTGTCTCTTAGTGCCTTAAGGAAGACAATCGCAGTGGGCGAACAAGGGGGGAAACGGAAGGAGATAGGAGTAGACCACGGTTGACAGGGGAAATTGAATGGGGAAAATCAATTATCGAAGGCTCGTGACATCGTGATCGAATCGTTTGTATGCGCCGCGACTATGCCAAGTTTGTGTTTCAGAAACAGTCTCTTTTCTTAAGAGAGAAAAGGATTGGTTGATAAATAGAAAGAAAAAAGGAACATTTCTCAAATAATAATATCCGCATGGGAAATGAATGAAAAACGTGCGGAGAATTAATGTACCAGACATAATCATAAAAATGTATCTCATTTTCATATTACATTTGTATCTTGTTCAACATTTTTTGATATAATTTTATGCATGGATGTAAACCACAGTTTACAAGTACATGTCGTAAAATATATGTCGGCGACATAACGTATTAAATTTTGGTCTACGAAGAAAGAAGTATTTTGGCAATGTTTCAAATAATTGTCTTTGATCGTCGACGAGTCAATGTTAAGTGCACATTATCAAAAAAGAGCACATATTGGTTTCAGCAGGGCGATAAAAATCTGGAGAATGTGACACACGAAGAAGCAGTGGCGACCCTGAAGGCGACCCAAGATCGCGTTGTACTTCTAGTTTCCAAGACGGAAAGTGGAATCATCCCCCCGCCTCCTCCACCAATAGCAACGGACAATTCTCTTTCGCCTCAGCCACGTGAGTCATTAAGTTTCCTAAATTTTTTACGTACATTATTTAAATCGGAATACCACGAAAAAATAAATAATAGATAATAATTTTATAATTAGTGTTCTATTTAAAATTTAATTACATTTTGGATTACATCAAACAGATCTCATAGGTAAAATATATTTTAATTTATATACTCTCCTAAGATATTTATATTTCAAAATTTACTGATTTTTTTTATAATAATTCTTATTGTTAGACAACACGTTCAAGATGGAGCGTAATATAAAACGTGAAGACAATCTCGTTGACTATCAATCAAGCAACGAAATAAAATCGTAGGTTTCACGCTGCGATTTTATTTCATCGTCCGTGATTTACGCGACAAGGACGGCTGAACATTCGCGCCGTGCGCGTTTTAATAATCGACTCTCCGCAAGAAACGCCGGCTCCACTTTCGTCGTCGCACCTAACCGTATTTTTCGTCGCCACTTTTCCATCGCGAGATCTCGATCGAAATAATAATTACGGTATCCTATATATATTAATTATTCAAAGCCATCTGCCCGACGGGTTGAAATTCAAATCAACCGTGCCTCCCGTATAACCCCTCCGCTGGCTGAAAATAAACGCGAACGAATCCCCGCGATTTCCGCGCATCGAGAGGTGCGGAAATGAATTTTTGATCCGCGGGTCTTCCCCCATCAGCCGGACTTTTACTGACGATCGGACCGTAACTTATTCATCAGTCTCATAAAACGGAGCTCGTAAAGTTCATCCCGAAACGCACGCGAGCGGTCTTATCTCCCTTTCTCCGTTTATCGCGTATGTTATGAATGCGGCACACCGCGCGTCGAAAACGTTCGATCGAGAAAATCTTGAGAGTGCAACGTTAAAATTTCATACCACGGGAAAAGGACGATGTTTCTTCGATTTCGCTAGTGAATTAACGAAGTTACTTTAAGTATTCGTGCGTAAAATTGACGAACGTATATGTAGAGAGATTGATTGTTATTGTAAAACAGTAGCGTTTCTCTTTATGTGAAAGGTGAAAGACCGCTTCTCGAGATATTAAAGACATGTCGAGCTTTGCGCCGTGGTTGTATCTTTATTCTACAGCAATATCGCTATATTTATTTTTCTTCAAACGGGAAAAAACAGTCCAGTACAAGCGCTATAGTTCGCCCAACCTCGATGTGAGCGGGAAAAAGCGGACTCGACGGCGGCGGTTTTATGCCGACTGAATTCAAATTGCCCCTTTAATGCTGCGGCATATCGGTGCCCCGCGGGATTATCCGAATATTTGCTTTAATCTCCAGGCGCAACCGGGAGTTTCTCGGAGAAGCCATCTCGACGCGAATAAACAAGTCTGTTCTAGATTGAGATCGCTATTTTCTATCTCGATCTATGCTTTTTATGCTATTTTTTGCGCAATACTTGTAGGAAGATAAAATTTTAGCGCGTAATATAATATTGTAATGACGATAATAACAAATTACTCATGTATACATATAATTTATTATTAATCATGTTTAAAATTAATTTAATATTATATTACATTAATACTGTTATATATTAAATTAATTTAATATTGCATTATATTTAGGAACGAAACTATTATTTTTTACTAATTTGTCAGTAGTTACTATAATTTGCGATTACGTTTTACTTCCATTTTTGTTTGTATCAAATAATATTATTTTTTTTACAATCGTTAAATGTATAATATCCTTAGAGACATGGTTTTAAACTAATTATTATTAATAAAAATTATTCTATCGCAGAAATAAAGACAAGCACATATGTCAGCGAATGTTTAGTATCGAACAAATTTGATATTCGTGAAATACAACGAAGAATGTAGTATCAGAAATAGAAAACGTTGGCGGGATCTGTTGATGATTTTCCGCACATATACTAACTGACCCTAATTTTTTGTTTGCTACTAGGTAAACAAAACGGCTCCGTGTCTGCGATGGAAAACAACACTGCGGCTCTACCGTACTCGCAAGAATCTCGCCACGCGTCTTCTCTTGCTCTGCACGGCACCGGGACACCGCGAGCAGTTTCTCAAGAGGATGTCTCACGGTGAGTCTCTCTCTCTCTCGTCTTTTACTATTTTTTGTGAGACCCCACGCGAGTTGACCGCTTTTGGTCAGCATCTAGAAGTCCTTTTACGAAAATTGCGGCGCAGCATATCCGCCACCGTTCCTCTCTCGCAACCATAAAACAGGGCTCGTTCGCCAGTCACGTCCGATACTTTCGGGATGCACCGAGCTCGCCCTCTCTCGTTCGTTTTATACGCTGTTTTCTCGATAATAACGAGAGTCTGTAAATTCAAAAACGTAAATGCGCCGAAGAAATAGACCATTTGTCTTGTGTTTCCGTCGGCTATTTATCGAACTGGCCCGTTGATCATTCGTGCAAAACGTGGTACTAATTTCAAAAGCAAACCGAGTGAAACGGATAAACTGTATCGGACGAATGTTTCCGAGAGGTCGACGAGCAACATGAATCGGTGGAGGGTAAAGAGCTTGCGGTAGGACCGGTGCGCACGAGAGCTAATTGCCGATAGATTAAGGGCTTATCGAATTGGCCGGACTATGCCATGAAGGTGGGATTGGTCCGGACACATTATGTACCTCTGCTGGAGGCTTACTCACGCCAGTTCGGCTGCTCCTATTGACCTGTCCCTTCGTGGTTAACCCCTCTCGAATACTACTGCGCGCACGAGGCTCCAACATTGCCATGTACCCGGGACTGTCCGGGTTAAGGTCGTCACTGAACATCGCACGAGCGGAATAGAGGATTAGACGAAGCGGGAACGAACTTACTTAGATCGTTATCAAATTATCTCTCTTTCAGAAATCTTGCGTTGCATTCTGATGAATCATTTCCTCACACATATCTTAAATTCTTTACGCTTGTGTTTATCCAGTTTTATCTTTTTATATCGCCTTGTTTTATTTTAGTGTATTTTTACGATATTTTTTTTAACATAATTAAAGAGGATTTATTCACCTAATTTTAATATGATAGCAAAATGGCAAAAGTTGATAAAGTTTAATTTTACCATAAAATCTATTTTTAGAAGAACAATTTTTTTAAGTAATATATAAAATTATTTTCTTCTGTAAACATATATCTATGCAATAGTTTTTAAGTAATTAGCAGTAATTAAAGATCTTTTCATAAATCAGATTTTAATAGATTAGCAAATACTAGACTACAAACTATATCTTGTAATAAATTTTAAATAAACTTTGTTTTCACATATTTTGAATTTAGGGCTTAATTATGAAGATATATAACGCGTTAAAGATAGGTAAGCTGTGAAAAATAATGAAAAGTCAAAGTTGCATCAAGAATTCTTTTTTAAAAGTTTTTACGATGATGGAGGAACATTCTGTAGAGAAGTTACATCTACACAACGTTTTATTTTTACGTGAAAAATTACTTGCACATTTTTTTCTTATTTTCGCGATTGATTCGATATATCCCTTAATTTTGTTGAAGAGAATGTAATATATTGAATTATCCGCCTGAATCTTGAAAACGTCGCATTTATTTTGGAATATTACATAGCAACGAGGAGATTTTGTTTCTATGACGCACACAATAAATCCAATTTAATCTACCCTAATCTTCTATTTGCTCAAAGGATCTCATTGATGAGAGTGAGATCTATGAGACATAGAAAATTTAACTTCGATTGAGAGAAAGAGACTTTAAAGTAGCGTGCGAGGAACTAATTGTAATCTTGATTACTATTCCTACCGGACTACTGGAAGTTATTCCACAGTTAAACATTACCATGAATGGAATATTTCATTAAGCCGACCAGCCGCCGCGCCGCGAAAATTTCGCGCACCTGTGCGCCGCCGACTCGGTATCCATTTATACAGTTTTCCGAGCTGCATATAGACTCTGCCACTCGCGTTATTTTCTGAATACGAATCTCATTCAGCGAATCTCATTTCTTCTCTGCTTTTCATTTACTAATTAATGATTATGTGATAACGCCTATGCACAATAATTATTGAAAAAGCACCCGCTGTTTGTCACGTTTATTTAACGTCAAATTTAACAAGCTTGAAAAGGCAATGTTAAAATAACAAAGTATAAATATATAAAAATGGAATGTATACATTATATATATATATTTTTTTTTATTTATATATATTCACACCGAAGAGGGGAAAATATCACGAAAGAAACAAAGCTCGCTCGTACTCGGCGGACTGTAATTTTTATCTCGTTTGATTGGAACAATTCCGGGCGTTGATTGGCGAACTCGTCTTTGTTTTCCGCGGCTTCGTATGACGTGTACGCGTTGCGGTTCGAAAAGTTCTCCGCGAGTAAATTTCTTGCTCGCTTTTTCATTCGCATAGTTCGTCAAACACGTCTCGTCGATACTACCGCGCCGAGTGCGCCGAATGCGCCGCAAAATGCAGATGCATTTTTGTTGCGCAGTGCTCCGTATCGCGACGGATGCTCGCGACACGTCCGCAAATGTGCGTTTTTAATTACTCGAGCGTGTCCGAGGATGCCGCATTCAGTTGCCTATAGTTACATAGGTCGTAAATACATCATAAAAGCTTCAACGTAATTTATTGATGCCCAAGTGCCGTATTTATTTGTGCCATATATTTCTGAAATTAATCACAAGTCCACGCAATTTATTCCACATTTTTTGTAATACTCGCTCAAGGATTCGTTTAATCTTTTGAATTTTTCATTAATCACGACTTTCTCAATGCAAATGATATTATAATTAGTGTAATACCATTCCCTGGCGGTATATAATCTGCCGCATCATGTATATGCACGCGAGCGGATACATTCGGGTGTGGATGTAGCGCCACGCGCGCAGCTGCATCTCCGAAATACGGGCCAAGGTCACAGCTGGCCCGGGTCACGAACGAGCTACCGGATCCGACCAATCTCGCTTACGTGATGCAGCATCCTCTCTGCATCGATCCGAATGCGTCCCACTGCATCTTCGCCAAATACTGCCGAATTCTCATCGTTACGATACTTCTTGTATCAGCAAGAAATTTATTACGAAATTTAACATGTTTGAACAACCGAGGATTAGGCTATTCTAAATGACAAAAAATCAATTTGAGGGGAACCGAAAGAAACATTCGCTAAGTTCTTCAATTCGAACAAATAACTGACGATTTGTTTATCGCGATGCCATAACGTTATAACGTCTTAATTATCATGAATAAGCTCGCATAACTTTTTGAGTCTGCTAAAGTTCCTGAGTTTCAAAGAGAGAAAGACTCCGTCGCTACTCTTGAGAATTATCATACCATTTTTATTTTGTGACGCCTCCTGAGTACGCGACGTGTTATGACTTATCACGAGCGCTTTGCTCGGTAGCTTTTGATGGTCAACATAGAACTCCTTCATCCGGTTCATTGTGTCGCGCCCTCGTATGTGACGGCGCAAATTTAATTTCTTCTGTGGCTCTTGTCCCGTCGGACATCCTGGCCGGAGATGTCCGGTCCAGGGCTAGGAAACTCGTCGTCCTCCCGTGAACAATAGTGCTCTAGGTGCGAGAAGGATGTCACGAAAAATTTGTTCAACAATTTCGTATTCAACCGGAAATACCGACTGTACGAATGCAAAAACTTCACGAATTAGGCGTGTTCTTTTAATACAGGAATAAATTATTATTATTATTATTGCAAGTAAATATTAACGCGCATTAAACATTCAGAGAAGATTTTTTCATACTTTATTTTTATATAAATTTATACTTTTTGAGTTTTTTTATATTTTGGCTAATATATAACTTTAGATATTATAATTTTATTAGAAGCAGTATATAGAGCAATTTTTGCTGTCAATTTTACCATTTCAAGTTAGTTTTAGTGCTTCAAGATATCTATTTCTTTATCTCTATTCAAATTATATATTCTTCACTTTTCTATATTTTTCGTCTCTTCATTTCTATGTACTTTTATAGTCTTTATAGTATTTTGCGAAATTCGCAATACTATTCTATTCTATTTTATTCTGCTTTTTTTTATATATATTATAAAACGAGAATCTGCTTTCTGAAGATTTTTTTATTTGTTTTGTGAATAAATATTATTTTATCGTAAAATTATAACGTTGCCGCGCGAACTTGTGGAACAATGCGATGCGGATAATCCTCTCTTAACTTATTTATGGACATTTTAACGTTTCAATGCATGGGCTCTCCGCAAATTTTGCACTTCGGCAATGCGTGACGATGCTTATCGGAAGCCGGAAGCATGTGAACTAAAGCGCGGATAAAGAACGCTCTTGTGCTGAACAATTTCCAGGGATGCGGCAGCTTTTGCATTGAAGAATAATGGATTCCCTGGTACGAGATGATCCCATATTATTTGGCGGGGTGGCTACACTAGCCGGGAATTTTCCATGAACTTCCCGGGGAAGTCCCTCGAATTTCCTTTCCTTTTTACCTGTTCTTTTCTTTCTCACAGACATGACACCGAGAATTGTTGCATTGTTCGCAGAACTTCCTGGATTTTTGCGAATTTTCTTGTCACACTTTTTATGCGCAGTTACCTGCGCATGTTTCCGAAAACGGTGAATATTTCCTACTTCTAATTTGCGAAACTCGACGACAGTTAAAAGGAGTTATTGTGTCTCTTTTTTCCTACATTATTCTGTGTTTCAATTCGTGGGTCGTTTAATCAGAAGTCGATAATAAATTGATTTTCGTAATTCCTTTTTTTGACATTTAACTATGTTAAATGTCAAAAAATTTTAGTGTAAAAGGACAAACTGTGCATATATTACTATTTATTTTTTTTAACTATTTTTTTATAATTCTGACATTATTTTGGCATTACATTGCTAAAATACGTTTAGTGCAATGATGAAAATGATTCTTTGTAGTAAAATTGATGCGACAATAAAATTGGCGCTTTTCGATAGTTAGTTGAACAATAGGTTAAAATTTATTTAATCCTTCTTTGTGGTAAACTGTTTCCATTGTAAAATAAATCTGTTACCATAGCACGCACAATGCCATGGTATGAGCCTTTGAACCGTGCCATCTGCAGCGAAATATGCGCTTGCTACCGCATAACGGGTGCATTTACACAGTTTGTTTAATTTACAGTCCACGACCCAATTCCGGACTGTTCTGTATAATGTATCGTTTGTTGCGGCACGATCTCTGGAGAGTCGTTGTCTAGGAAACGTGGCATTGCGAGGCACGTTTAAATTGTAGAAATTTAAACGATAAACATTTCTTGGAATTAAACGATTTAGCCAAGAAAGAAATGTCTTTTCGTTCAGTTTATCGCGTTACGGAAATAAAGCAGCGTATATTTCCAATTATTTTCTGTTTTCAGTTCTCCATATAAAGCGCTCGCATGAACAAATACACAAAAATAGAAGTAATGTGTCGATCAAAAGCAGAAGTTAGCTCTGTGAATAAAACACAATATAGTCATGTATTCCAAGAGTTACAAGTGATGAATATTTTCAATCGTATTTCACGCATATGTATTATAATTAATTATTGTATTATATAATTAATCAGTACATCGTATTATAACTAATTAGTTTGATAACTATTTCTTTATGGAAGTTCTACATGGAGGTTATTAGTTAAAAGATACGTTGGATTATATTGGAAATTATAATTTTCGAGCATTAAAACATATCTTCTGTTAGAGTTAAAATACGAAAAAGTGAAAAATAGGGAGAGAATTACAGATATTAGATTGTTGGGATCGCAGCCTATTAATCTTGTGTCAGTGGCAGTTCGCAATCGCGAAAAGAAAGTGACATCGATGTCAAGAGACTTATAGTGGTGATCGAACGAAGAATGCGGTCTGTCGTTATTTTTCGCGTGTTTCGCTGAAATGGTCGTTTTCCGTGGTCTGGTTATCGGCGGTCGACGGTTAACGAGCTGGCGGCCGGAGTGCCTGTGCAGAAATGACTTGTAACTGCGTAACTGGCGAACGTCTGTACGGACTCGTTGGGTTCACAGACCAATAAGTCTTCCGGTGGCGGCGGTGGCAGCGTGCGATGTGATAACGCTGGCTCAGCCGTCCCAACGTCGTCGCGACGCCGCCAGACGCCGTCGTCGAG
Organism: Temnothorax curvispinosus; assembly: GCF_003070985.1. Taxonomy (NCBI): domain Eukaryota; kingdom Metazoa; phylum Arthropoda; class Insecta; order Hymenoptera; family Formicidae; genus Temnothorax; species Temnothorax curvispinosus. Next base: position 271,316 of record NW_020224354.1, read on the forward strand.
AGAAAGGAGGGAATTTCTCGGTTGCGCTCGACTGTGATGCTGCATGGCGTCGTTTAGTGGCGTTCGTTTTCGCGAGCCGCACAAGATCTCGCATATCACCGATATCAACGCCGAGTCAGCGCGTTATTGGTCCCTCCTCTTTCCTTTACGCTGTCGAGTAAGATAAAAATTTCACTTAACACATGGTACAGATTTCACCTGCTACCTGTGGAAGGGAAAGAGGATTTCGAGAAACGAAGGGATGATGAAGCATAGACAATAGCATTTTTTATTTAATTTTTGATTGTCTAAATTATTTTTGAGCGACGTTCTACATATAAAAATAAATCAATATAAATAATGAAGGATAAATAATAAATTTATCATTTAAAAATGCAAAGTTGTAATGATTGATACACAAGCATAGCGTAAAGTTAGCAAAATATATTTTTTAAAGTGGTATACTCACGTGAAAAAGCTTTTATGATGTAACTTATATATGACATGCGTAAAGCTTCTTACTAGCAGTCAGAGCTGGCGGGTTATCATTGGCGTTGAGTATCCCGGATATTTCATTAACCAGCTGGAAGTTATGTCGGAAACGTGAAAATGGAAAAGCGACGCGTTTCTCCTAGCTACAGGAACGATATCGACGAGACGGGAGGTCAAACAACATTTCGCGAGAAAATTCTTTTTGCAGATTCTTCCACGGCGAAAGCTGCGGGATTGAAAAATTTCCAGTTCAAATTCGCGCTGTCGTGCGAAAATTTTCTGCCTTAATTTTAACGTGATGCGTAAGACACTCTTCGCGGAAGTTGCGCGAACGGATTCGACGTCCGTCGCCTGCAGCAAAGTCGCTCGTAAAACTCGATATCAAGCGAAGATAGAGCGGAGATAAGGACGGGCAGGGTTCAGAAGTAAAATGAAACGTGTCATCGCGCGGCTAAAAACCAGGCAAAATGGATTCCGGAAACCAATTAAACTTGCACGAACCCGAAAGCTGTTCCGCAACCCTTCTTCGACACTCGCCGCTTCCGTCCCTCCCTTTGCTATCGCCGAAATTCCCTGATGGAGCAACAGGAAACTCCAATTTATTTTGCGTTTATCTTGGAAATTTCATTTAAAAGAGAGCCTTACCACGAATCATTTTCCTTACACGATGTACGTAATAACTTTTTTTTTACATTAAAAACTACCAATATCTGACATAATTGAATTTTTTATTTTTTATTTAAACAATATATATGTATAATAAAATTTAAGAATACTTTTAGTTTAGTAGTATTTGTTTTGTAGTATTTTATATAACATAGTCTGTCGAATGCAAAATAAATTGTTTTTATAAATCAATATCCTTAAAAATGTATATGTAAAATTGTATTTCCAATAAAAAGATTATAGGAACATACAACATTGCGACATTTAAAGCGCACTAGAAGGTCGAGGGATCAATGATTATACATACAAACTAACTCATTAAAGTAAATTATTATTTGAATTATAGATATATTAATTCGAGAATGCTAATGAGAGAGGAATGGTTATTATCAATTTGTATGATTCGGTATATAAAACTAGAGGATTACAAGATTAATACGCAGAAACAAATAAATAAGCACAATGCAATATTGATAAATCGGTCATAATTAACAATCATGCAATATGATGGCAATTATATATGTGGAGTATATTGTTATTCAAATCTCTCTCCAAATTTTAGATTTCCAATTTGTTATTTATTATAGTCCTCTACTTTCATATAGCTCTCTCAAATTTCTCCGCGTTATCCAAGCTTCGCGAAAACAAAAATTAGTTCATTTATCTTTCCGTACCGCATATAACGTCTTCCCGCATCATTCAGCTAGAACTGGTATTCTGTCATATCGTTTCGACATGTTCTTTTTGCGCCTCTTCTCTGGTTGGATGAGAGACCCGTCAGTTTCGCGGAAAGCTCGTAATTAAATCTTCCGACGAGGCGTACGACTAATCCGGAAGTCCACTATCCTTTTTCCAGGAACACGTACGCGCGCGTGCACACATAGTAGACGCGGGCGCAGTACGTTGCGCCCACACACGCCGCAAAAGCTTCGAGAGAAAACAAGTGGTCGGCGTTATTAATGGCTGTCCTTTCGTCGCGAAGTGTGGACATTGCGAATTAATCAAAAGCGTCTCGCTGTCGTGCCCCGAAATTGGAGCGAGATAATCTGGCCTTTGCTCTTTGAGGTCCCTTTAAAAAACGTGATTAATGGTTTTAAGGTCAAATCGTTACGACATCCGAATCATTTTTTATATTGACCGCTCGATCCACTGATCTTACCTCGAAGACATATGAAATGAACTCATACTCGACTTCCCTTCCGTAATTTAAGGTCAGGGTGAAGATTTTACTCGTTTTTTCGTCCACGTGGATGCTTTCAATCTTATCTCCTTTTTACTGCTATCATTACACGGTTACCATTAAGTAAACTTTTCACTGATATTTTTTGGAATGTGAACGGAGCTGTTTAATCCAAAAGTTAAATAAAATAAATATGATAAATTAACTTCTCACGCTCACTATCGAATCTGAGAAATATTTTTCTAAATATTTTAGGAGACTTCTTTATATATCCAAAAAATGGTGAAAATAATTTTCGTCGAAAAGCCGAATTACGTTCTCGCTTTAATGCACGATCTGTGAATTTCGATCCGTAGAATAACATATAAGAATTCGAGGATGATCATGAATATCATTTATTACCATTTAATATTTGCGAGATGAGAGTTTTGCCGCGAAGAAATTTCATTTCACATGTTAAAGATCTTTGTAACTATTCGTAGGGAGTAGGGATGAATCTTTCGTTTTTATCATCTAATTCCAAATTGATAAGGCACGGTAAGATTATTCTGTTATCACGTAGACTGGTCGAAAATATTTCTTTTCAGTTGTATCTTACGTTCCATTTAAATGCCGTCCTACCGTTCACGCGCTTTTCATCGCAATCAGCGTTTACCGCGTCTAAAGTGCGCGCTGTCACGCAAAGTCCCTAATATCCAGTGCTAGCACACATCCTCTCAACACGCGAGAGAAATTACAGCACGTCCAGGCGAGCGCGGAATCGCGTTAGGCGAGTTTGTTACGGTGCTCAAAAGATCCTTTTGAGGACACTGCCGAGAGACCGAAGCCAAGTTGGTGAAATCTGGCGACGGATTCCACCCGAAAGCGCGTGTTAAGCCAACACTTCTCAAGTCGCTCTCTTGGCCGACGAAGCTTGTACGTTCATTAGGCAAGTTTGCAACGTTTTCGGTGTCCGTTGGAAGCGACAGTCGGCGGGCCTATCCTGTTTGCCCCATACGTACTGTGTATGTATCCTTCGCCGGTCTCGAAACTCGCGGGACATAACAGTTGTGGAGATTTGGCGAATGCTCGGTGATCCAGTTACCAGCCGTTGAATAATATCTGTTGTTAGTTGCTGGCGGCGACTCGGTATGTTGGCGAATTAATCGACTCGGTAAACTCTAAGTCCAGATTTGTCAATCTTGCGGGGACTCAGCTTGAACGGGACGTGAGTGTCGCTGAAGTTTACCCGAAGATGATGAATCTCTCAGGCGCATATCGCCGTTGTTGAAAACGAGATTGTTAAGCAGCGATGGACAGTAGATTGATGGACAAATTGAAATCATGGCGATAGTACTAACTTTATACAAAATCTAAAGTTGAGTAAACTAATCGATATGAATGAAATCACTCCCCGTAAGCTTACTATAGTGTATTTTGAGGAATTTGGAAGTAAATTACAGTTTATTTTATAATCAATGATGTTTATATTTTTCCACGTATTACTAATTATTTACCATTTTATCAGCAATTCTTTTAATCTTCTTTTTGTATCAGAAATTGCAATTATGACGAATACACTTATATAATAAATGCATATAAGCGTATAGACCGAGCTACTACTCAATTTCTCTTTGACGGATAGAAATTCTCTGTGGTGGATTTCGCGGTGCAGAATTATCGCGAGACACAATGACAGTATTGCAACGACATATCAATCGCGTGACGTCGCAAATTTACGTAATATGATCGACGAAACGTCATAATTCTCGCGCGCGAGCGTAAATCATTAGCGTGGCGCGGCGGCAACGAAGTTGCGGCGCAGATCGGCAAGACGACAGATCGTTATGTCAGAGCGATCGCATCTCCCGATCCAGGAGGCATCGTATAACGCGCGTTTGCGTTCGTGCGTGCTTACGTGCATTCGCGGGTAACAATGTGGGAAGGACGGTTGCGCAACCACGCCGCCAGTTATGCGATTAATGCGCGCGCTATTGTGCCGAACTGTGTCACCAAAGTGCATACGGAGATCGGGAGCGCTTCTGGGACGCGCGATACCGCGATAAGCGAAGTGTTCTAGTGGTGAACAATAAGCTTCGAAGCGCCGACCATTCTAACAAGCGCTGTCTCTCGTTGCGTTCCTCTCGAACTGTGTGCATCAGCGGCTTTTCAATTAATGTGTTTTATTTACAATTTTCTCAAATTTTGTGATTTTTTTTCTAGATAAGAGTTTCATCAAGCACGGTTTCTCTTTTTGTTTCTCTTATTTTTATTTTAAAATATTTTAGTAATTGAATCTTAAATAAGGTAAATCCTGATGCATGTTTACACCTTTTACTGTCCACATACGATTAACATTTGTAAATAATATATATATATTAGATGCTAGAATATTTCATTAGATATAAGATTACGGATATAAATATTTAAATACAGAAGTCATACTTATCGAACTATCGGAAGAACTATGACGAATAACGATTCCCATCGAGCTTACTAATAACTTACGGATGACTCACTCGTTTACTGATTCACTAACTCCCGCAAATCCGTGTCACCGTTCGTGATGTGTCAGACAAGAAACGACAAACGTAATTTAAATATAATTAAATTAGTGATATACCCGTTTCGCATGATTTTATTAAGTTAAGGCAAGTATATTCAAAAATTGATTTTAAATAGAATTAAAATTTTTAAAATAGTTTAAATTGTCACGATAAAAATTAAATGCTCTTTAATGCAATAGTAATTAAAGACTATCTTAATACTGGATTGATTGAATAACCGATATCCGATAGTATCATAATTTGATGATAGAACGAATAGTCATTAACGAAGACCGACATTCCGAATATCCGCTAATGACTCATTCGATGAAATCACGTATTCTCAGCGTGAATGGCATAAATTTTCACATTCCAACGATGCTAAAGGAAATTCCAGTCAAATAACGAGAAATCGAGTTGTGGTACAATATAGAAATAAGATAGAAACGATGAGATGAAAAATATTTTCAGTACAATATTATAATAAACGAAAATAAGACTATTAGATTTTTTTTATTGAAACAAATTAACTATTGTGTGTACCTAATCTAAATATTTTATTGAGATAATAAAATGAGATAATTATAAAAATAATATAATTAAGCACATAATATATCTATACATATATGTATAATTAATATAATTAAGCAGATAATATATAACGAAGTTATTATATTTGTTATTATAGTGCGATTTAGTATGAAATTTACTCGCCTGGTGCAACTGACATTTTTTTCGATCATCGATAAATTATTTTATGATCCTCGGGTAAGTGCGATAAATTTTTGCACGAAGGTGTCAATCCGAAAATGCCGTGTTGCATATCCCAACCGTCGTTTTATCACATTTTTACGAAACATGTTTGCGATTTATGGAAAATGATAAGCACTCGCGAATTCTTGCCAAATATTGATTTTTCTATTTTTTTTTTTAAAAAGAAGTTAGTTTTTTATACTTGTATTGTAATGCATCTGAAAGGAAATAGAAGGAAAGAAAAGAAAGATTCAAGATCAGTTTTAAAACAAATATACCGTTATAATGAAGAAAACAATCATATAACTTATAAAATACATTGTACTCAAGTTTCCAAATATAAATATAATTATTTGAAGTTATTCCACATTAGAATGTACAGCTACTACTATTTCTTCGTCAGAGATTCTTTTTTGCGAAAAATAACTGATAATTAATAGATAATATATACTGATACTTTTTTAAACTTGAATAATTTCTGTAGACTTTGCATTATCCCGACTAGAAATTAAGGTAGGATCCAAGTGAGGATCATATAAGGTTTGCCTGATTTAGTTGTCGGGATCTGATATTATTGCTTTATCAGGATCCAAATAAGCACGTTTCCCTATAAATAGACACAACATTGAAGAAATAAAAATGATCTTGATATTTCATAGATAAAATCTTTCTAGTAATTTATATTGTTTATTATTTTATATTGTTCTATTAAATTGAGAGAGAGAGAGAGAGAAAGAGAAAATGTATTTTTTTTATTTATATGTAATAGCCATCAAACTTAAGCGTATATAAGTGTTATTCTTTGATTTTTAAGGTCACTTTTCTTAAAAGTATGACGCTTCATGCGAAAATTTGAATTTTGATTTTATTTTTTTATATTATATCTTCTTTTCGGCAATAAGATCTATTTTAAGACTTCCTGTATATACATAAGTAACAATATTGCAGCCGTAGAGGGAAATCAAGCAGGTACGTGCTTTCGTTAGGCGTTTCTCGGGAGACGTGTTGGAATGCCATATTATACGTGCTTTACTGTTTGCACTTCGCGTTAGAAATCGCGTCTCACTGTCGTCGTCCTCGTCGTCGCTGTCATTTGCGGTTACCGACATCCTGTCGCTATCGATGTACGTATGCATACACATATGTAAGGCCGGTACAGTGGCCGACAGTACACCAGAGTATCGCGATATACCGTTACGCTATAACGGAGACGGAGTAGAAAGTCCTCAATCCCGTGTGGCCGTCGCGCTAGATCGATCCTCTTCTAATTGCGAGACCGTCGTTAACCCTCGCAATTTTCTCCCGATCCTGCAAAAGTAAAAATACAATAAAATCCGTGCGAGAAATCGACAGACGGACAAAACTGATCTCGAGCCGTTCTCGATGAATCTAAGCCTCGTTTAAGCCTCGTCTAGCCTCTATCTAGATTGATTATTATTATTAGTGATCCTCTCTCATCCTCCCCCCTTTTCCCCTTTCTCTCTCTCTCACTCACTCACTCACTCACTCACTCACTCACTCCCTCCCTCCCTCACTACCTCATTTACGTAATAGAAGTTTATTATTTTTATTCTAATATATTATTACCATCATAGATATTTCTTTAGCACAATTTGATTGCTATTATTTCTCTAACATAATAAACATTTCAATCTATAAATATATAAATCATAATTAAAGTAATACCTCTTTTAATTATTTACTGTTGTTTTTGGAGACATTTTGGATTCCTAACGAATTCTTTTATTCTTTAATGGACGCAGTATTTCGGGAAGTAAGGAATTTGAGTTTGAATTTTATGACGAAAGAGATACACTATACCTGCCTCTCGACACGTCATCAAAATTTTTGACGATACCGTTTAACGATATACCGTTCCTTCTTCTTCTTATCAAACTGTATTCTCACTGTACAATCTCGGCGTTATCGAAGCGTATTCGGCCGGAAATGCAATAACCGGTCGCGGGATCACGGGAAAGGGAGCTATCGATGAAGAGGAACGTCGTACCTCCCGCGCGCGTTGCATTCGTAATCGAGCAGCTCGTCCTTCTCTTCTCTCTACTTCGGTTACGCTATCGTGTCAGAATCATGAGTCAGAAAACGGCGGCGTGGCCGGCGCGGTGGAAGGGAAGGGTCCTCTCCTTCAACCTCGAGACCACCTCGACACTTTTCACGATACGTTCTTACGCCGTGCATCTATACGCGACCGACACGTGTTTATCGTGTGTCTTCTGTGCATAGTCAGGAGATCTGTCGTGCAACGTGCGAGCGCATAAAAGACAAGTGAGGAGTGACCCGATTAGCTAGCGCTCTGTGCAGCTGGCGCGAAGTGAGTTATTATGATAACGATCGTAGACCTCGCTCGCGAGAGTCGCGAGTGAAGCATACGCGATAAGGATATATGTATATCCTGAGTGTAACGTGTTGCGGTAACTAGCGAGTGAGAGATAACCACCACCGCGTCGCCGCGTCGTCGCGACATATACGCGTGACAAAGTATGAGAAGATGATTATGTCACGTGTTCGTAGCTTAACGTACAGGATTGAAAGAAGGTCCTGCAAAAGGCGCTCTCTCTCGATCGCGTTATCAGTGCTAACGTATGACGAAACGACGCGTACAATGCAGTGTCACGAGATACGTCAATAACGAGTGCGATCGATCAGCTGGCAAACGATCGTTATTCCTCGCTTCGTGTGCAGCGTCACGAATTCAAAGTGAGTGCATTCGGCGATGCGATCGTCTGCGCGAGCCTTCTTCGGTTATAATATCGGAGTAAATTAGTCATCGATTAATATTTATAAGTACATACATGCAAGCGCACGCCCGACGTACCTAATTTATATTTCACGACCGACTATTAATCCCATTGTTTGTGACACGTAATTTGGAGTTCCGTTACAAGTTCTGGAATAATTCAGGAGGGAAGAGATATCCATGGGGAGAGAGAGAGATTCGTCGCGCAGCTTTCCGCCGTCGATGGCGAGCGCGAGGCAACTATTTGCCTTGGCAGTGTCGTTCCGCATCGACAGTTTTCACGACCCCGCTGCGCTCGCCTCTTTCGTGCCTTCCGCGCCCATTCCGCTCGTCCGATCGCAGTATATTTTCCAGCAACCGGTATCCGCGCCGACCGTGCGTGTTGCATTGTGAATGCACGCGAACGCGCACTCCGTCGCGCGATACAATCGGCGCGGCGGCGGGATCGAGAGATGCAGCGACGCATATCTGCTTGCCTGCCTGCCTGCCTGCCTCTGCCTGCCTGTTCTCCCTGTGCACGACACCACCAATACTAAAAATAAACTTCATCGACAATAATGTGATTTATTCCGATTTCGGGTGAGCGAGCCATGGCGTGCTGCGGTTCGAAACCGCAGGCGATTTACTTATTTATGACTTTAAAATACAGGAACCTTATTGAAAACCTATTTTTAGGACACTTTCTGTATATTTTTTTATTCTTTATATATTTATTTTATATAACATAATATCTGCAAAATATTTTGGAACAATTTTAATAAATAATTTGTCCACTTAATATAAAATATTATGTTAAAATTTTCATTTAGCTGATCAGCTTAAATCGTATTAACATAAAATTTTTAACATGATATTTTATATTAAGTTCTTAGACAAATTATTTATTATAATTCTTTTAAAATATTTTTTTATTATAGACACAGAGTAGTTGAAAATAATATTATAATATTTATAGTACCAGGGCGGGTTTGTCATACCTCGCCTTAATAACACCGGGTTGATTCTTAATTCATGACATTGATGCCGTCTTCTTTGAATATCTACTCTTTCTAGAACAGAGAAAGGCATTTTTATTAATATTTATAATGTGCCATCGAAAATAATGTCTTAAGATAAGATAAGTGTTTATAAATAACATTTAACAGTAGAAATGAAAGAAGAAGGATGTGAGCAGTGCCGTGGTTGACAATGCGAGTTATGGGTTAATTAGCCCGCAGAAAATAACTTATCCCACTGTCAATCGGACGTGCCGCATTCCGTTTATCGATCGTGATGGTTAATGATGATTTGTTGACTCGCTCTCTGCAAATAATTCCGTATTCACTGCGAGTATGCAGTAGCTAGCAGAGAAAAATGCACGCAATTAACATGGAGTCAAGAGTCAATTATACGACTCAAAATGGCCTTGCGAGGTATGTGTTACGTCACAGATTCACATCTCGTTAGTAAGATCACAGCGTTCCATGGCCGTTTCCTTCGGATGTTTGCGTATAGGTATGTCAGTTATCACATATTATAAAATCATAAAATATCGTGACGCAAAACCAATTGATTTGAAATTGCGTATTTTGTAAATCTAGCTCATTCCGTGTAAATTTCACAAAGCGATCATAGGGTACGTCGTATTTTTCAGTGGCACAAATAATTCAGCGATAAATTAGTTTAAAATATTTTAGGAATATAATAATGTCATGCCTGTCAAAATCTGTCATAATGACAGCAGGAACTGCCCGTAACATGTAGAGCCTCCCCATTATGATTTTCTCTCTCTCTCTCGTGTTATGCAAATGACAAGCCAAAAGAATTTATGAAACTAGAACACAGCAATGCATGCGCCATTTGTTTTCACAGTAAATTTAAATAATATTTAAAAAATAATTATATTATAGATAAATATAAAGACATTACATATTTTTATAATAATATAATCAAAATTTTTCGTCGCGCATTATGTAATACTTAAAGTAAATACTATGCTTTTGATTTTTTAATGAGTTTTTAATATAAATTTTGTGTATTGTCAATAATATATTATTTTCTCTACTTTCAACTCGTTTTCTTGAGATTCTCTATTTTCAACTCGCTTTTCGATATATACTATTTTAAATTCGTTTCTTGTCCGAGACTTCTTATATTTAATACACTTTCTTAGAATGCTCTATTTTCAATTTTCTTTTAGGAGCACCATATTCCCATCTCGTTTCTCGAAGAATCTTTCTATAATTATTATAACTTTAGTAAAATTCCATTTTTTAAGATTTAATAATGTTTTATTTATTTAGTCTAATATTATTTTATCTAATGAACGATTACGTTACAATTTTTATATATAATATTATAACTATTTTATAAATATTTATTTTTCAATATGTATCATTCCGAGAGAGGAATACGTTATGATTGTCTTCATTTGAGGTTAAGGAATAAAATAACACAATATTACTTGCGCTATTAACTACTCGACATTCAAGCTGTCAAATTATATCATCTCCGCGATGACATTTCCTCGTGATACGAAGTAAGCATGACGTATAACAAGAACATCACGGAGCAATAATGATATTTGATTCAACTTTACATGTAGTATTTAAGAGCGAATTTATTATTTCACGATATTTGCATATTTCACGAAGTTTGCGATGCGCGCGTTTCACACACGGCAGTTGTATTTTCACGGATAAACGAAAATCTCGCTTTTTTTTTTAAGTGTCACCAGAGACCTTGTCTGTTTTGGTGTAAAACGCATAAATTTCTCATTTCGGCCGGTCGTAAAAAACAGTAGAGCTGGGACAGTTTGGACAGTTTATTGTGCTTCGGCGACCGACTATCAAAGAAAAAAATCAGTGATAACTCGTGAAAAAAGCGGCACTCTCGTGCTCATGACATATATATACTCGATATCGGGATTCACTTTTTTGGGCGCACTGCCAACTGTTTTTATCGTCTTTGTATTTTGATTTACGATATCTGGATACATTTTCTCTCTCTCTTGAGCTTATATAAAAAATTCACAACTAGCTCTTTTTAAAATTACAAAGCTAACAACAATAGTATTTTGTAGATAATTACAAATAATATTTAAAGTAGAGTTAATAATTCTAACAAAATTTGGTTTTGTATCCAAAAATTCTTTGGTGCTACGAAATTTTAGATAGACGAATCTTATTCGAATTTAACAGTATGGCAAAGAATCAATAAAGCGACGCAAAGAGATAATAAATGGCGGCAAAAAGCGAGTGATGTCGGCGAATAAATTATAATATCGGTATACATTATCAAATAGGCGACTTGCCATCTCGTACAGCACCGTATTGAAAAGCGTTTGCGGAAGTCGATATCACATGCGGGTGTTATCGGCGAGAAGCGAAAATAGCTGTTTTCCCAAAGGTACATATATACGTGTATCCGCGGTAGAGAACGGTTTCTTTTCTGCTGCCTTTGTGTGTGCTGCCAAACGATCTCCGCGGACGCAGCTGCGGCTCGTTTCGCCCGCGGGTCGCGATATTTTGCGTCCAATGGTGACCCGACCACGAGGTGAAAACCTCGACCAATCTGGAAAGCTAGAAAAACACGCCGGTGATGCGAAAATTGCACCACGGCCGAAGCTCTTATCTTCCCCGCTGCAACGTTAACGCCATAATTCCACCGTATCGCTAATTGGATGGCTTTTATACGCCATGTGCATGCATGTGCACGTGAACCGCCATGTTCGTGTTTTTTGCCACGAATCCTTGGACGATCAATCTCGAGTCAGATTTTCCTTGGACTCTATTTATAATTTGTTTTAATACCCAAAGTTTAAAAAATTTACATATAGTGTATTTTCACAGCGAATGTATAAAAAATATTTCAACATTTATCTTTGTCTTTACTAAGAAAACAACTCTTTATTGTATGTATAAGCAAAAAATAGAGAAGCAATTAAGAAACGAGATGAAAACTTTTGTACAAAAAAATAAGTTCATTAAAAACAAATAAAACAATATAACGCTACTATATATACTCAACTTGAGAAACATTTTAAAAATATATGTATAAAGTATTTCTTACAAAATATGTTTAAAATATTTCTGTTATAAAAATAGAAAATTTTGCACTGAATAAAAGAGAATCCACAACACAACTCCATACTTCACACACATTCAGACTTCAGCATTAGATTGATCGTGCAGGTTACATGTGCTTCACATCCTTCGCGTAATGTCTTTCGCATTGAAACATGCGGCGTGAAATAAATTCCACAGGGGTATTATTTCGTCATTTTCCGATGTACTTTTCTCGCGGAGAAGTGATATGCTTTGCGCGCCATCCGGCGGTAATCGCCCTTCGATACGATCCAACTGCTGTTTTCTCGACCCAGAAAGGCAGCGACTCTGTTCATTCCGCTTTCCGTCGGTTCCTTCCTTCCTTCCTTCTTCCCTTTCGAGAAACGCTCGGTCCAGTCCCGAGATTTACGTATTTTTCGTCCTTGACCTTCACCTACCGCGCGCTTGCTCCGAGCACGGGCAAAAAGTTCGTATCCGCAGCCAAGGATGCTGCAGCGACGGCGGCAGCAGCGGCTGCACTTGCAAACTGGGTCACTAAAATCGCTCCTTCCCACGCGCGTACACTCCCCGCGATTACGTCATAAATATCTTTACGCATTGTCAATTTAACCTTTCGACAGTTATGCATTTTCCTCGTATATCGTCACTTCTCGCGCATATCCTCATGCTGTTGCGTTCAATAGTTTCTGGCATAATTAGGTATTTTATTTTTTAAATTACTTTAAAATCAAAAAGCAAAAAATAATGTTTGTATACTTTGAAATGCAAAAAATTATGGTTTTGGTAAATATATTTGTATTAAAATCACTATAAAAATTTACATAGAAGATGTTCTGAAACATAGCCACGTCTCTGAAAACTATCGAGGATGCGCTTGACTACATTTTCCGACTTTTGCGGCAATTTTCACTAACCGTATAAAGGCGCACAAGATAATTTAGTTAAAAGAGTTCTTTCGCTTTTAATTTTTTTTTTTTTTAAGATAGTCTGTAGCCTGGAGAACTAGCATTGTAGCCTATAAAATAACAAGTCAATAGGAATTTATTGAACAAAAGTAAAACAAAACAGGGAATGTAAGCGAGTGCAAATTTAATGTTATACAAATTTTTTTACACGCGATTGAAATACCATTGGATCGACAAATATCTGTGGCATCATAGTTTGATCACTCTGCGCGTTTATTTAAACGTAAGAACGTATTTGCAAACGAAGTCTGTGAGCTCTTCTTGTCGAAACTGTAAATAATCAATTTCAAACAAATGAATAGCAGAAGAGTTAACTGTAGGTCTGGAAAATCGGAAAAAGTCAGAATTAAAAAATAGTCAGAGAGAAAGTCATGAAAACTAAAAAAAAAGACCAGGACATGGAAAAGCCTCAAAAGTGAGTTTCATCGATTTTGAATGGGGTTTTTACGGTTTGTAAAATATTTGTAAATACGCAACAATTTTAATTATCTATCCGGGTGGCTCGGGTTCAAAAATTTCGGCTATTATTATTATTTTTTTTTTTTTTTGCAAAGCTTATAAGTATACAAAATTTTTAATTTTTAATTCCTCGAAAACCACTGCGTATTTACGAATAATATTTTACTCAGGAGAAAATTACCTACAAATCGTAAAGATTCTATTTTATTTCGCGGCTTTTCCTTGCTAAGATGTTAAATTATCATATTATAAATTTCAAATTTTTAACAACACACACTTTACTTCTTTAAAAACTAGTAAAATTATTAACTGTGTTTAAACCATTAAACAAAATTTTTTAAATTATTTAAGGAAGCACTGTAAATATTCTATATGATTTTTTCATCGATGAGCGATTTGCAAAAAGCCATTATAACAGATATTGAAGTTAAGAGAAAATAACTATATACACCAAGTCTTTTGTTTTTAAAAATTCTTTAAAAATATGATGAAAATTATATTTTATATTTTCCTGCTTATTTTTTTACATTTTTTAAAATAAATAAAAAGTTTTAATATTTTTCCCTGTTTTTATTTAGCGTTTCTTTTTATCGGGGAATTTTTTCCGAAAGTGACCGGGAAAACCAGGAAAATTGACGGAATATTTTTTTCTGTTTTTGTAGCAACCCTGAAATAGTCTTCTGTCGAATTTGTGCTGACCTACGACTCTTGACAGCCATTGTTTTTTCATTAGAATGTATTGTACCTCACAATTCACAAAATTTATTTTAATATTGTCTAATCATATTGGTCTATCTAATTATATATGACTCATAAATTATAATTATTTAAAATATGACGCGGCTCATAATATTTTGCATTAAAGATCAGTATCTTCAACGCATAGATAAATGTTCGAACTTTACCGACGTAACGACATCGGGTCGCCGCGCCGTTTTCCCCGCAATCGATCGATTTCCCGCGATGAATATTTCGACGCTTTATCTCTCATATTGTTTTGCGTTTTACGGAATGGCTTGGATGGTGATGTTTGCGGTGAGGATGGGCCGGCGTTGTTTGTCAGCGGGAAATTGGACGACGCGAAGATTGCCCCCTGTGGTTTATAGTTACACATACTGTCATAATAATGCTCTATTTCGCGGCGAAGCTTTTACGTATAGTATCGAAGTTAAACGCAAACACAGAAGAAAAGTCGCGGGACCAGAAACCGCTCGGGTAACTTTAGTTTCTCTGGATTTCGTTGACATGTACATCACACATATCTCGTTAAAGAAATATGATCGTTAAAATGGAATATCACAATTACACATTTAAAAAAATTTCTTTTAATTATGTACATATTTTGTTTCGTCTTCTGAAAATTATTCGCATGTCGCATTTAAAAATTGCGACATTTTATTTCTAACGATCCAAAACAGTAAGGACGTCTCTTGGCATTTTTATCTCAAGCTGATCGCAGTTTTGGTTGACATCAAACGCATCCGCACAACGCGAATATAATCTCATCGTTCCCGAAGAGCCGACGTCGTAACGCAACGGCCTGCGTATTTTATGAGGAATTTGCCGTTGTTCTCGAGAATGCCTGAGAACGGTTGACTTGAGAGACCACCTCTCGTGAATTCCATCAGCTAGACAATGTGTGTACACTGAATAATGCCTCGGACAATTTCCCCGACATCGAGACGAGCGGCCTTGTTGTGCGGAGCAGTGCAAACCCGAAACCAGATCCGACTTACTTCTGCCGTTTACGCGGATCACTCGCGTGCGCGGATGTTTGTTCGCGGCAATCGCACGGTTGATCGAAGCACAGTTGGCGTCTCGGCAAAATTACATATTTGCTCCGAAATCCCCACCTCCTCCTTCCGCCGAAGAGGCACACGGAATCACCATTCCGGTCTTTGTTCTCAGCGAGCAAATAGGTCAAATAAATACGAGGACACCCAGTATAATCCCACTAACGACGTCCCAATGTTATTCTGGTCTCTGTGTATATGGAATCCAGAAAGGAAAGTCCGCAAATGCAAATTTCGGTTATCTTTTCTTGCACAAACGCGCTCAGTTAGTCATGTTGAAAAGAATACTGTATTCTAGTACTAATACGAGTAAAACATTACGATTACAAGCATAATAAAGATGTACGGTATTTCATAAATCGCGAGTGTTCCTCGGGAAGCATTTTTCATTGGAACAAGTTCTGATACTATATAATAACGTGCGAGTTTTTGTATTTACATTGACAAAACAATTTCAATTTGAAATTCAAATATTTTTGTAATTGTTTGTTACATGTTATGGATTCTAAAATTAAATAAAAAGCGAAAACAGACTTGATAATATTATGTTCGATACTTGATGTTCAGAGAATATATAAATGTTCTATGATTACACAGTAATCGGAAAATACACACGAAGAATTGTGAATATGATTGTAAAAGAATGAAGTATCGCCGTTCCTCGTTATTTCGTGGAAGCCACGCGGAAATCATGTGAGCACGTTTTTTACGAGGAATTCGTAACGAGTACGTTGTCGTAATTGGACATTCAAGAGGTTCGTACTTTTATTAAACCGCGCTCGACCGAGCCAATCATTGCTTTGATGCAATTCAATTTGCTATTGAAGTGCCGATTTCGAAATTGAGCGCCGATAAATATAGTCGGACGTTTTATCCGATACAAATTTTCCGCGTAATCTTTTATACTTGAATCAATAATCTTGCAATAAAATAAATACGGAGCATAATGTGGATGTTTATTGATTTGAGAGGAATGAAAGGCCTACGTGAAAGAGAAGGATTAAAAAACATAATCAGATTATTATATAATCACATCGTTCTCATAAAATATAAATATTCCCCAAAAAACTCTGAAATTTGTGATGCAAGCATCAATCTCTTATAATTATGCGAGTGTAAATGCGCCAAGAAAATGTATTCTTTTGCATGCGAATGCAACAGGCAGTCGCGATGGAAGTTCATGAAGGACGTAATTAACATGTTTTCTTTTATTTTTTGAGCGACGATTTCAGCAATTCACAGATTTTTTTGTCATTAGCATTTAATGATAGAGAGAACAGTGACAAAGCGAAGGAAAACAGATTCATTTTCTTATTCAGATGTCTATATAATTTCTGAGTAAATACAAGCTTACTCAAACTTACAGACGAGTCTTTTATTCGATATGAAAAAAAGAAAACAGATCAAAAAACCTTTCGTCTTTTGCCTTCTTTCTTTCAAAGAACTTTTTATTGTCCGACTCGATCCCAGACTAAAGTCGGTACTCGGTGTGTTTCTAATTAAAACAGTTATAAAGGCGAGGCTCTTGTACGAGCGTTCAGAGTCGACAGCGGGAAATGCAAACAAAAGATAATTGGGTGCAGCGTGGGAAAATTTAATTATAATCGACTGGCACTCGTGAATATCGCATCGAGGAATCCAGGCACATCCATCGAATCTCGAACAGAATTTGAAAGACGAATGCTTAATAATCAGATCTGCTACTTGCTTTGTGAAACTGGTATAAATGTTGTTGAGAGTTATTGTTAGAAAGATTTATGGAGTGTTATCCACTCAATTTTTTTCTCTATGGTTGTCCGTTCACTTTTATTTTACATTCATTTGATATCTCCATTCCATGGAAACTACTTATTATTCGAGATGAATTTGATCACGTATTGGGATTTAATTAGAAATGCAACATTTATATTAATGATGAAATTATGGGAAGTTAAGCGACAGAGTTAACTATATGAAAAAAAGTAGAAAAGCGAAGTATAATGGCCGTCTTCATTCTTTTAAACTTCGTTAAGTTCTTTCGTTCGTCGAATTAATTCTTTGGTCAAATCGTTGGTTTGTTTAAGAAATTACACCGCATTTATATGCTTCTACTTTCCTTTTGCCAGCGACTTGCGGGATCTGTAAGTAATTAGTCGTCCCTTTATAGGTGAGCTAATTACTTGCAGAGCACGCGGTAGCCTCATAGCTCGTTTCATCCCAAAGCTGTTTGTTTCTCGCCGAAACTTTCCAGATTGAATCTTAAATTGGATTGAGAAATTGGAGGAAGAGCCATCATCTTTTTGCCATTCGTCGACGTCAACGTCGGTTTTCTAGCTTCTAATCAAAGTTAACCGATGTGCTCTTACTCTTCCCACGCAGATCGCAATTTAATTTTACGGACTACTATGTACGGTAAACTTTTAAAACGGAACGGTATATTTGAAATATAATAGTTTTCTAATGACAATGGAAATGTTAAAAAAAAACGCTTCTAACTGTTGCAGAAGAATTGCGATGGAAATTGTTATTCATAAAAACTATATAATCGTGAAATGTGATATACCTATATATGTAAAAGATTCAGGTTGCATTTCGATATTTACTATCCGCAACTTTCAGTACTGAAAATCTATGGGATATGTGACGTAAAATATAGAAAAATAATAGATTTTTAGTACTGACAATGAATATCGGAATGCAGCCTCAATTTAATACAGACAGTATCTTTTTCTATGGTAACAAAATTTTATATTGTGTCAAAATAATCAAGCATTATAATCTAAAATATTTATTATTATTGAATTTTACTATTGTTTCATTTAACAGCCCTTGTATATTCATTACTTGTTACAAAACTCTGAAATGAAAAAAATGTCTGACATTATTTAAAAAAAAAAAAAAAAAACATTTTATTTCAATCATTGAAATAAGTCAATTTAATGCGCATGCATTTTTGTGTCTTCACATCCACGGTAGCCGGATTATTGCGACTAAACTGATGGTTAGCGATTCGCGATCGCGCTTACGCTGGAATAAATATCAGATACATCGAGATCGATTACATCGGCATGGGACATGACGAAACGAAACGCGTGTACCGCGCACGTTCATGATGTTCGCCACGTACAGTTCAAAATCGGCGACGCCGCCCACTCGCTCGCGGTACTTGTAACGAACAGAATTGCGAGCCTAATTTGCATACCAACGACTCTGCGCCCGGAGACGAAATGAATAAAATTATTATTAATTTACCGCGACGTGACGCGAATCCGTAGCCGCGCGCGCGTACCCCCGATATTAATCGTTCCTCATCGCGTGCGAGAAAAAAAAGGAAACGTATTTAATTCCGCCGTGTAACCGTCGAACCGGCGCGGGATAAACGAAAACGCGCGGGATCCAACGAGCGGCCCGTATCGAATGTTACATGCGCCCAAAAAGAAAATTAAAAAACGAGCGTTCTGTGTAATCGCTTTTTCCGATAGCCTTTGATGTGGCTCGCTCGTGCGCGACTGGCGATCGCGTTTGCCTTTACCGATATTCCCCGACTGTTTTAATTCCATGAAACCCGGCGAATGTCGCCGAACCGAAACGTTCATTATCCCAACCCGCGTGACGCGTTCTGCTTTGTATTGTGTCCCGCTAGTTTAAACCGTGTTGTTCTTTTCGTAAAAATGACGGGAAGATGGGAAATACGGGAGTTTAACAAAACAGTCCCAGGTGAAATGTGGTCTTGCATAAATAAACGTAAAATTGAAATCGTTATTGTAATCAGGATCGTTAAAAATTGATATCTCGACTGAATTAAACTCCTCTTTCTCGAAAATTAAACGGAAACAATTTCATCGAAGCAATCTCATTTTTGCAAGACAATTAACAATAAATAAAGCCCATGAGATCAATAATAACGTAAAAACAAGAATAATACATTGTAATTTTTTTTATTAATTATGATGTGTATTTGTTTGTTTCAGGTAAGTGTTCGCAAGTGATTTAAATCGCAATTGTAAAACTCTTGGTAAGTCATTTTTACGCTGTTTTTCTGTCCTTCTTGCCCTATTATTTACAACAATCTGAATATATCTCGTCGAATGTCAAGTGAGTTTCGCGCCAGGATTATAGAAATATAACAACTATATACTAAAATAATGCGTCCTTGGCATTGCTCGGCTATATGCTTGTCCGGCGGAAACTGTCGGCTCTCGAAGGTGAAATATTTGCCGGGGCCACCGGACGACACGTGAAAATGCATTCTTGATTACCGCGTGAAAGTTCTCGCGAATCTTTTTGCGCGTCTCAACCGCTACAAATCTCCCGGAAAGTGTGTCCGGGCGGGATTTTTGATCGAGGTAAAACGGTTCTCCACTCGACGTGTGCCTTCTTAGTCAGGACTTTGCGCGAGCCGCAGAACAAGCAATATTCCTTCCGCGCGCCATTTCGCCCCGGAAACTTGCTCGGAACCTCTTCTTTGCTCTTTTTTCCCTTCTCTCTTTTTCGCTGTCTTATCGTGTCTCTTTCCCGTCGCCACTGTCGTTCGAGTGATCGGCCAACTTTTCAATCGTTCCCCGAACGTGAATGGCGGCGGTCCAAGGTGGAAGGATGGGCTTTGCGCGGACGAGAAAAGTTTTAAACGTCACGTAGAAATCACCATCGTGGTGCTCTCTCTCTCTTTTTTTTTTTTTTAACCGCGAGACGTAACGTTATAGCGATTCCATCGCGACCATCGTGACGCGCGAAAATTTATGCGTCACATTTGCAAAATGTTGAGCATGCGAGAGACGCGATCGAGTAAACGTGACGTTGTCTATATAAATATTACTCGCGGCTAGTAATAACCATCACGATCGACTAACTCGCTTAACTCGGACGCGATTAAAATCCACTCGTGATCATGCAAATGGAAATATTTGGAAAAGCGCGTTCTCTCCTGACGGTGATATCCCAAATTGGAAAACATTTACGCTATCGTCTGTGATCCGGTCTTTTGCCAGCTTTATCGGAGAACACGATTTTAATTAAACGCTGTAAAATTGAAAACCGCCCGTCAACGCGGGTGAAAGTAAGAATTATTTCGATGTACTGGCGTCCTGTTTCTATTTGACACGTGTCATATTGGGCATTGCTCAAATACCGATCGCGTTTAATTGCATTTAGTTCGCCGGCTCGAGATTTCGTTTAAAAGATACGAAAATGAAGCGTTCGGAATTACAAATCGTCTAGGCAAACATCCATGATACGTTACAACGGAACAATGGCAACAAACAACAATTGAATTAATTTAATTGCACGATGACTGTTGTCTGTGGTTATCGGTAGATTTCAATCACAGATTGTTTATTCCTGAATATCACGATTGTTATCTAAGTTTCAACGATGTTTTCTTTTAATAATCGTAGTCATTGAGCGAATCCAATTTAAATAATCGAGTAATTGCTTATCCGCATGAGTGAAACTCGCTTCGATATCAAAATATTTCTTAAATATCAAAAACAAACATACAATATCTAGGACAACGTAGACAAAGAAAGAAGGGAGAAAGGAGGGTAAGCATAAATAAAACCTAACCGCGATAAACGAGGGAACGTGCCTTGATGTGGAAGCCTGGGAAATTGCTGGTGCGGCCCGTTTCGGGAAAGCAATTAAAAGCCGTTGTTACAAAAGAGCTTATGTGCTTTCGTCTTTCGGAATTGCGTACTCGGAGACTATTAAAACATGAAAGCACCCATGGAGAATACTCGGCGAACGTTCTTTGAGAACTTATTCTTATTCAAAAGCGAACCCGTCTGCAGCAACTGGCGGGCCGTTTGTTCTCGTTATAAACGTTCTCGCGTGATTCTGAATTTTATTGCACCTCGTAATAATCAAAATTCCACAGTCTGAGAAAAAAGTCGACATTGCGCGTTCGCATGTTCTAACACTTGGACACATTCCAAGTATAGATTCATCTTTTGTAGACATTATGTATATTAAAAAAAAATATTAACTGATAATATATTTTGGTCATACTTTATTATGCATATAAAATTAAAATATTTAAAACTTTAATAAAACTTTAAATAAATTTATACATATAATTAAATATGAAATTAAACAAAGTTACCATTATATCTTTTTCGTTATACATGATAATTATATTAAATAATAATTATTTTCTCTTTATTTTGCGTAATAATTATAATGTTTTTTACTATTATTATCATTGATTCTTCTATTTTATATGACGATTCTTGATTTAACCACCGCGGACCCTGGTCAAATATATTTTTGCTTTTGTTTTTATTTTTTTTTCTTTCAACGAATTCAACTCTGACCATCATTTGATATTCATTAATGGGATTTCGTATTCCCAGCACATACTCATCAAGCAACGGCTCGCATCCGAAGAACCTAAAGCGACCTTATAACCGAAGCGAAAAAAAATGATCTGGAAATTTCTACGAGGCTGCGGCCAATGACCGTGCAGGCATGCAGGGACGGAAAGAGTACTCGTAAGCCGCTTCGTGAACCTCATTACGAGATTTACGACTGTCGCCCTTTAAGGGGGTGCAGCTTTATCCAAGGGAAATCCGCTTTATTAAACTTCACCGGTGGTCGTCTTTAAGCACGATCGAAGGGGTTTGCGGAGAGATATTATTTTACACTGATTATATATACGGCATCAATATTAAAGAAGATAATTATCTCAAAGACAATTTCGTGATCAAAATTAGTAATCACATTGCTGTCTTTAATAAGCACAATATTGTTATCCAGATTGTTATATTAATTATTTTTGTAAGAACGTATATATGTTTGAAAAGTTGTTAGTTAGATTATCCAAAATTAATTAGGATAAATTGATGATACAAATAATAGAAAGAATACTTTATTTATATTTAAAGATGTAAAAATGGGCAATTTTTTAAATATCGCTTATGGAAGTTTATCGTGAACATCACAAGTTTCCGTTCTCTTCATATTTTGGACTGCACTCTAGAAAATTAGTTCGATGAAGTCAAATTATACGCTCATGACTGTCCTCTTCTCTTGCGTACTTTGCAATTAAGAAATTAAGGGTATATTAATATGGTTATTACGCGTAACTGTAATACAAAATATATGAGATTCCGGGAAAAATGAGACAGGCGGGGGCGCAGGTGGTTGTCGCGACACTTCCGGCGATACTCCGTGAAAATCGCGTTACATCTTGCATGCATATACATGAAGGGTGGGAGTGGGTAGGCGGATAGGTACCAGCGTGGAACTAAGCTGTGAAACTAATAATTAAATTCCTTCTCTGCCGCGTGGACGAGAATGGGTGGCGTGTACAGTGCCGGAAGTTTGAGACTTTCCGACCTGGGATGCCTTCAATCCTTCTCGTCATTTGCATACGTGAAGAATGAAAAGAAAAAATTCTGTCACTAGCGATATTCTAATACATTAAATTAGCTTACACTTGTCGGATGTTAGTCTATCAGTTAATAATATATATACCTATACAACCGTATTAAATACATACAATTTATTTTTTACTTTATTATTCTTACATATTTGCCTGTAAAATGCTGAAATCCTAATATTTCAGAATATACTTCGTATTCTCTCATACATGTTCTCTACTGCACTTTAGACCCATCTAAAAAAAATCTAAAACTGTAGAGAGTTTGAACATGGCAATGTTAAACAACATATACAGTAATTTATGAAAATGTTTTAAATTTAAAATAATAAAAAAAAGAAAAGGAATGATACTACTATAGCTAAAAAAATATAGATGTTTGTAGAGGAAGAAGAATAAGGCTAATTGAGAAAGCTCATTATGAAATATCATGAATTTTTCTTCTCTAATTAGGCGGTTTATTTAAGAATATATATACCTAGAATATATATTCGTAGAATACATTTACAGTTAAAAGAAATATTCTATGTAAAAAAAGCATGAATGCTCTAAACGAAAATCGCCCGTCATACACATATAATATCGGCATAACGGACTCGCCCTGAGTGCGACGCTAAGTTCGTTGGAGTGAATTCCAAAATTTCAATGTTCACCGGCGATTCGAATTGCAAATGTGCGTCGCCCTGGGCCGACCGCGTCACCAGGCGACGTCCGCATTTAAAAGCGTTCGCCGAAGTTTCGTCATCGGGCTGGAAGATAAAATTTAACAAGCGACAAGAGGAGAGGAGTAACTCGAAAGTGGCGCGAGAGCTGAGTTTCAACAATTTGCATCGCAGTCTCGAAAAGATGTTCTTGATAGAATTATTGTCTCGTAATATAATTTATATTGCACCCCGTGAATAAGTTTTGTTTATTCATGTCTATTATTGTCGAAAATCCCATCGTCTTTAAAGAAAAATTCTATCATATTCCCTTGATATTAATTTTATTATGATATTAAATAATACTTTTTCATGTTATAAAATTTATTTTTGTTAGTCAGATAATGTAAAAATCTATTATTATCGGAATAGTCAAACAATTATGCTAGATTGATATCTTTAAAATTTTATTTCGAAAGCTATATCTGATTTCGTCCTGCTTTCTCATTCGTCTCTTTGTTATGTCGATGCCGCGACATAAGATCGAGAGACTAGTCGCCCATCTTTGTCCAAGAGACCTTCGGACAACAATGTTCGGCATGCCGTGTGGAATGCATGCGTCGGTCACATAGAGGATCAACTTAAAAGGCGATCATGTAAACGCATTCTAGCTCACATGAAGTAACTGTGAAGTAATTTTGCTATAAAACAAACAGATCTTTTAATTGTAAAAATTGAATTGGTAATTGGAGGATACTTTTTCAAACAATTGTTTGACATTATAATTAATTTGCATTACAATTATAACCTTTGAATATACTATTAACATCTAAAATATTAATATATGTTATATATGTGTTATATATATTAAACCTAATATATATTAATGCTTAATATTTTTATGTGTAAGATATATAAATATTTTTATTTGAAATATAATATGCTTCGCATTTTTGTCGCTTGTTTTAGGAGGCTGCGTAAAAAATTACGGCTTATATAACCTAAATATTATACGTAACAAAAAGATAACATAATTGCGGAAATCTGATTTGTAATTGAGTAATAGAAATTCCGAAAGGGCGATTATTCGAGGGATAAAGGTGTTTCGAAGTTGTAACGGTTTTTCCGCCTCGTTGAAGTGGAACAAATTCTTCGTGGAAGAACGCCATAAAGGGTTTCCCGCCGGCAAAGTCCTTGGCTTCGTCATTATTCCACAAAATGAAAGAGAGAGGAAGTCAGTTATATCGAGACTATTTATCGATAAACAAGATGTCAAGAAAATGGTGAAAAGATTAAAGTAGTGAATTTTTAGAAAGTTGAAATTACAATAATATGAGTAACAAATCTAACTTATAGTAATGTGTGTGAATAACAGATATAAAATTTTTAATTTAAATCAAAATTTTAAATTTTAAATTAAAATTTCCAAACAAAACCTAATTAAACTAATAAATGTATTGAGTTCATAAACATTGATTCGTATAGGAAAAAATGGAGCCACAAAGAAATCACTGTATTTCTTGTCAAGTGACCTAATTACAAAAATTATCGAGCATTTATTAGAGTCTCGATTCACATAACTTGTAGGCGTTCATTCATAACACACTGGCATTTAACAATCGCGACAGGTCAGCCGTTAAATCGCTCTTCCTCGCGGCAATACAGTATTTATAGCTGAGTCACGACTTATATAGGGTGTCCCATTTCTCATGCATTTCTTTTTTTTAACGATGGATTTTTTGATCAAGTTGAAATTAATATTTTCTTAATGAAAAAAATCAAGGAGAGTCATCAATTACCAGATTTTCCAGTTTCCCAATTTTAAACATCGTAGATCTTTTTGTAGCTAAGTTGCAAATAAAAATTATATTCAAATAAACTACTTTGAATTAGTTAAAGAGTATAAGAATATTCTTTAACTAATCATCCGTTTTTATATTCTTTAACTTATCTATTTGACTCTGGTAAGGTTTGATTTGCAAAAAGCTTTTCTAAGTTTATTATCTCCTCGAGATTTTTAACAGATTAGTGAGAAAGTTGTTTTCAGAAAGAAAAATCTTTAAAAATGAAGCATTAGAAAATAAAGAAAAGCGAGATTGGTTTGTGTAAATGACCGGATACGTCAAGGCTCGAGGACGAGCCGACTATGGATCGTTGGAAAGGTCGACCATGTGTGTCATGCGGGGCTGTAACGAGCCACCACCGAGGGTGGAGCAAGAATCGGCCTACTGGGGGGCTTCACACAATAGCGGAACGAATATTCCCCACCGACTTTGTACGAGGGATAGAAGCCCCTCGAGGCAGCCCGGTGGTGCGTGCTTCTTTCCAACGGAAAGGGCGCTTTAGTACTCGTCGATACGCCGGGAATGCTCGTTCGGTCGTCGTTTTGTGTTCCTAACGTATATGTTTCTCAACATTACACTCGTATCTCGTAGGTACGTTATGATGCGTGAAAGTTCAATGAAGATTTGTCGAATGATCAGTGCGAAAAAATAAGGGCGCAGTGAGTTGAGTCGCGCGAATAAGTTCCTATATTTACAAAGACTCGATATTCTGAGCATACGATTGTCGATCGATAGTCTGTGATAGAGGGCCTCTAGATACCCTCTAGAGGCCCTCTAGTCTGTGAGAACCGAGAGGGGAAATGATCACGACATGGACCCCATCTCCCCTGCTTCCTAATAATGATTACGACTTAAATTCCAATTTCGAATGTTCAGTAAGCGTCGACTTCGTCGACGAAGAAATTGATGGATACTATAGAAACAGGATTTTACGTATTGATAGAACAATAGCCGCCCACTCGATTTTGTGCACGCAAGAGCGTATATACCTCGGAGAGCTCAGAAGCGGCGTTACGAGCGGCGCGAAGACTCGGAAGTGCAGGAGTTACGTTCCGCTATGCGGAGATGCGACACTGTATGATGCATAATACGCTCCACGTAACGGAGTCCCTTCCTCGTGGGAATTGCGTGTTGCGTTGGCCGTCGCAATTGCGACACGTACGCGAGCGAATCACGCCCCCAGCTTCCCGTTTCACATACGCGGCTGACAATGACGTTTCGGTATCGATGCGACGTTCCCCGACGGCAACGCATATACGCGAGAAAACACCTGCGTTTTCGGTGACGGTTTTACATACGTGGAATTTACTGTGATATACGAGCCCTTCGAAACCCGACGTCTCTGTCGCCCGACAGAAAAAGTATTACCGCAGTGCAACTGACTGAAGATTACAGCAGTAAACCGAGCGACTTGAGAGACAAGATTGATTGTTTTATAATTGAGATGTCCTATCGTGATAGTCAATTTTGTTTGTATAACACGAGATTTTCAAAAGCGATATTTAAAACTGTCAACGCATGTAAAAGCGTCTCTTAATCAGTAAAATCTAACTGTCGTGTAGTTAATAAAGGAAGATCAAAACGCGAGAGAATAGTATCGAGAGAAATCGAAAAGTTATCCCCTCGGTGATTATTTTTTTACTCTCACAAACATCATTTCTAAGTTCGGGGGTGATTTTATTTTCCTTGACGATCGATCGGTTGTATCTCAATCGCCTTGGAGGTAGAAAGTGCCGTGAAACGAATCGAAGGTTGCGCGACCGCGTAAAGGCGGACGCCTTGTTTCGATCGCGACCTCCTTCTCCGTTCAATTATTCATTTTCACAACTGCGACATTACTTACTCCCTCGGGCGTAAATGTTCGGCAAGAGGAGCGCCACTAAATCGATCCCAAGCAGTGCAAGTAAAAACTGTGTTTCATTTTTTGTCAAATTGTTTTCTGTTGGCCAATTTAAATTAGCTTCTTATAAATAACTTGGGAAACTTATTCATGTCAACTTTACTCTATGTATCATCAAGATATTCCTACGACTTCGGAATATAGTCAACCAGAAGAACTTTTATGTGTTCTTGAAACGTCTATCTTTCTAATCGCAGCTATCGTGAAAATATTTTGTGTTATATTTTATGTAGCTTTTGATGACTTATATCAGATGCATTTAAATTGTATAATAATACATAAGCGCAATTAGTTTCTTGTCAAATTATTTTTTAATTAATTAAAAATTATTTTAAATTTAAATTATACTATTAATCTTTGAAATAATAATTTTTAATAATATAAACGTTTTTATATTATTTTATTTCTTTATTATTATTAAAATTATTATAAATTAAGTAACTAGTTTTAAACATTTATATGTATTATAATGTTATATGTACTTAATATTTTTATACGATGTTATATATTAATTATTGCTCTTGTCAGAACATGACACATTTATTGGATAATTCGTTCTGGAACGAAAAGTATATTTATCAATGTAATCTGACGTAAGACATTAATCTTCAACGCAATTAGAGTTTCTCCGATTGCCGCGACACGCCTGCGAGGAATGCATTCGCTGCAATGCGCATCGCGGACAATAGTGAAAGTGCAAATGGTTGAGGCGAAAGACGCGGAAAAAAGGCGCATCAGTGGAGTTAAGAGCTTTGTCACGCTCCATGACTATAAATAATGCGCGATTCAATCTTCTCTCTTTCTCTCTCTTTCTCTCCGTCTCTCTGTCTTCCCCTCAGTCTGTAATAATTGATAAGGTACCATCGCGCTTTTCGCGGTTTGTGCGAGGGTGCCATGGGATTCGCTCGCTAAATGTATCATTTAAAATTTTATGGGATCGCTGCCGCAAAATGCACCGCGAATCACTGCTTAACGAGACCATCAACCGTACGAGTGGATGCCTCAGTTTGTCGTAATATAATATAAAATCATCACAAAAAACTAAATCACGCTCAGACTCGGCGACTCGTTAAAAAGTGAAGTAACTTAATTGATGTTTTAATAAATACCGCAAACACGCTCTAAGAAAAAATTGTATGTTTTGGAACTATAGCGAAAGAAACTGCTGGCGGTTCTCGTGAACCGCGAGATATGGCAATATGCATACCTTGAGATCTCAATTTGCAGTCGAATTCGTGATTCTTGGCGTGCTTGTTACGTCGGCGAGAATCCTGGATAGCGAGCCAACCCTGCTGCTTGGTCTCGAATTGAAATCGGTCGATCAGTTCGGTAGATGCGACTGGTTCCGAGATGGACGTTGCTAGTCGATACTAATTGCGTCTACTATTAAGCTGTACCACCGTGCGATACCGTTTCCATCGGATTAACAGCGGAACTTCCGACCAGTCGATATCGAAACCTAAGTAACGTAATTGGCAATTGTAAGTGAAAGCAAATGGATTAAGTTGGCAGCGATTAAGTTGGAAGTTTACCCGAGCAGTTGCGTTTATCTTAACATTCTACGTTAAAGACGTAGAATATACATTGCTACAGCGATGCAGATATTTCCAACGATACTTTATCGAAATATCATATTGAATATCATCGAATGTATATTTCTATCATTATTTTATTTATAAAACAAAATATAATTACGATAAGAGATACGTAAATTTTAATTATTCGAAAACACGGTTCAACTTTCAAGGAAAAAATCTCAAGTCTAACACGGATGCATCTTGCAAAATATCTTTACCCAGATAAAGAATCGTTCCGTATAAGTGATTCTTTAAGAAATCCTCGACTGACGTGGGTGGAGATCGGCAGGCGTCTACGCTGACGCATAAGAAAGTCGTTTCGCGGCGGCGTAAGAAACGCCTGCATGAGCTAGTGTGCGTTTAGGTTTCTCGCCGTAGTGAGGCAAGATCGGCAGCGAGCCTCGAGCGAGATAGGGAAGGGAGAAAAGTCCGGTAAACTGTCATTCGAAGAACAACCGACGTACCGTGAAGATCGTCGAACGATCGGCTCCTTTCGTTTCGGTCGGGATATCGCGAAAATCATGTGAAAGGGTGATCTACGTGAAGAAGAAGCGATAGTGTTCTTGCGATCGACATCAGGATCGTTAATCGTGCGGTGTAGCAAGTCTCAAAGTGCATGTGCGTCGATAAAGAATATACAGCATAGAATTCGAGTATGGTGTAACGAATTGCTTCGAAGTTGTCTTTCTTAAATATCGTAGTGTTTATTATCAGAATCGTGAACGTGAAAGTAAAGTGTTTTGTGAAGACACCTTAATTTTTCAGTCTCGTGATTTAGGAATATACGATATCGCAAGTCGCGTCCGGCCGTACCTTTTCCGGATGTTTCTGCTCGAATTGTACGCGTCGCCGCTAATTTTCCTAAATAGCCGCAACGCGTGTTTGACTTGCGTTGAATTTACGAGCCCACGTGCATTCGGTTTTTTGATGTGTCCGAGCGGAACGCATTTTTCGACTCGACGCCGGAAGTATCGCCGTGCTCGCTTTGCAATTCGAATTTTGCGGTCACCGATTTGGCGATTGCAACACAATCCAAGTCTCTTTCAATAAATGCATTTTTTCGATGAAATAAAAAAAAGAGAAAAGTGATATCTGTGCAGAGAGGAAATCGAAGAAAATCAATAACGACTTTGAAACTAATATTTGACAAATTAATATACATATAATATATATAATATCGAATGAGGTGTGTGCAAATAAATCAGAATTTATTGTAACAATAAATCAAGCAATTTGCAAGTTATGCAAATAAAATTATCTACACAAGTGTATAAACGACGACAATATTATGATACATATATATTATATATCTATACATATATATAAAAACAAATATCCTGACTGACTGACTGACTCATCAACGCCCAATCCAAACCCCTAAACCTAGAAACATGAAATTCGGGGAGTATATTCCTTCCATGACTTATAAGCATCACCCACTAAGAAGATTTTTAGAAATTCGATCTCTAACGGGGTAAAAAGGAATAAAATCAATATCTCTTAGGCTCGATGAGATGTCGACTTGATTTTTTATTTAAAGTAGTTATATACCGTAACGAAGCACACGTATCAAGCTAGTATAATAATATAATACAATATAATAACATAACAGAAAACTCTAAAAAAGATCAACATATCTATATCATAATGCCTGCAGTATAAAAACAAGAAAATCCATTTAAATATTTAAATGGAAATTCAAACTAGAGTGCAAAATATATTCAAATTGCAAGAGAAATAGATATACGATAAAGTAATAGCAACAATGAGATGTGCTCCATGAATTAAACATTGAGCACAGTGAGAAAGAAGATAGATAACGAGGAGGCACACTGTTTGACAGGAGTATCATCGACGATCTAGGATCACGACTGCTTTTCTTCGATCACGCATCGTATACCGTATATCGTGATCGGTTTCCCACGACCGATCGCTTCTTACGAGAAATCATTCGAAAGCACAAGGGCCACGCCTCGGCGATCCTTGACTTTAAGGTCGTGCAATAACTTTCTTACGCCCAGCACCGTCTAATTGCGACGCTGAAAAATGTCTCGAGAGACCTGGTATGCGGATATTTTTTAGCGGGAAGATTGCGACTTCGTTTATTTAATTAATTTCTCTCTCTCTCTCTCACATAAAGTCATTCACGGAATGAAAATTAATGTATGTTTCGGTACATTCTCTTATTAAATTCCTGTCGTGCTTACGTAGTCCAAGAAATTACATTAATATCTTACATTTAATGTATACCGGTTTTGTGCGCGGCGTGTTGTCACACAAATTTCGCGTTCAAAAATGTTACATCTCATTTCTTCAGCGAGAATAGTTCTCTTAACATTCCAGTCGAGGGTTTTCGAAAATTTAAAAATGGAGCGAGACCGCGTTGCACAAGCAAATCGAATATTGGCACGTACGTCAAATATTTATTCGCCTTTCTATTTGATCGCTTCATAGATTTATGTCGCGAATGTTAAAAAATTTAACTTTGCCAGAGAGAGAGAGAAAACTTTGCTAGTTATAAACAACGGATTGCAGAAAAGAAAAGATTTTATCAGTTTAACGCTCACATGTGTGTGTGTGAATAATTAATTTCTATTTTAACCTGTATCCTTTACGCATTTAGAATTGAGGCACAAAGTACACGGTAAATATTTTAATATACAGTCAGAATTCACTTGACCTTTTATGAAAAACGACAAACTGGAAGACTTACAGACGAAAATGGAAATAGTCGTCAGAATTTAATCTTGCGGAAAGTTCGGCAGGCATATTTCGGTTGCAAATTCATCCGAGAAGCTTATCATCCGATATCCTGACTGCATATTGCACACAGATACATAGTCGATGCTTTTGGAAAACATTATACATCTGATTAGATGCACCGAACTGTGCTTTGCTATAATGGTCAAAGAGAAACCAATCCTACTGCGCGCACCTTAAGTCCGAATTTATAAAGTAGTATTAGTCCTGTACTTCATGAAACTTTTATAATACGAATATCACACAACTTGGACTTATATAAATCTTATAAAATACAACTTTAAGCGTGAATTCTAAAACTGAAAAAAAATGCTAAAGATAACTAATTTTGCTCACGTTGTGTTTTGTTCACATTTCAGTTTGAAAATGTAAACTATGATATAATTTTGACACTGAGAACTTTGTAGAAAAAAAGCGATCAGACTTTCGGCGAAAGATTTCTCTAATAGAAACGTTAAAGGTTGCTCACAAACAATTCAATTAATTCGAGGATACTTCCGACGGAAACGGATCGTTACAGCACGGCCAACCGGACTGTGGAATTTGCGATAACCCTGAGATTATTCAAACGACAACGGCAACTGGGCGCAATAAAAATTCCTCCAAGAATCCCGACCGTCCAGGCGCAGTTCACCACACTCACAACCGTCCCTTTCCGTGTGATTCGTGTGTTCCCGGTCGCACGTGTGTGCGGCTCTTCGCCCATGGCGTGCACGTGGTGTTGACCCCATAAACAGGCTCGACGGCTAAAAATACTCGCCACGTCGGGGCGAACCAGTTCGTCGGAGAAAGAAAAACGGATGGATGGAAAAAAAGTCCGAATGCGAACGCACGCGGGCGAGACGCGGCGGAGTTGTGGACGAGGGGAGGAGAGAGAGGAAGACGTTGGAAAGTTCAATGTCGCGTGACACTTACTTCTGCCGTCGGCTAATCAGGCTGTATACATATATATATGTACGCACGAATCGACGAATCGACGCGTTTAAAAGGAAGATCGACCGGCGTGGTTCGTGATAATACGACTTGTAGAAAGCCGTGTGATTGACGGTAGATCTGACCGCGATCCTTGTTAACGGGGTTACCTATAACGATGTTTTATACCGTATTAGGAATACCAATCGTGGTTTCTTGATTATTTGAGAATGTCATGATTATTATTTTAAAAGTTTGTGACAGTGACAGATTGATGCGATGTAAAATTACATCAATTTGCCTGGTAGTAACAGAGTATTGTGCGTATAATATCGAAAAATTTCGATTTTAATTAGTATATAATATATGTCGAATGTCTCAGAAAGAATTTATATAGATGAAAGATAATTCGTTATACAAAAATGTTGAGAAAGATTTCCCGCTAGTTTTCAGCTTCCAGTATTAAATAGCTTTTATTTAATTTTTAAGATAAAAATACATCAAAATTCATGTAACTGAGGGAAAAAATTTTATCTAATTACATTTTTCCAAAATTTATTTCTCTCGAGGAGTTATTTCCTTTTAAAATTACTGGCTGCTCGTTGTTGTTTAGGAACCATCAATTTCAAATCGATCAAACAGTCCGTAACATAATAGATCGCTTAGCAAGTCAGAAGCACTCTGTATATACAAAGCATCTGCTGTTGAGAGATAGTAGATTCATAAGATAAATACAACAACAAGGTTAATGACGGTGCGACCTATAACAGTTTTCTCTGCAAAACTTGAGCAGACGTCGCCGTCGTGTAATGACTACTTGAGAAATGGTCATTATATACAGCGCGCGCTACGATAGAAAGTTGCCCGGGTCTAAAGCGAGCGTGTTGATTTTTAAAGGAACAGCATCAATTATCCAGTGCACGATTGGCGGGTCTGATTACGATGATAAAAAGGAAAGGTGAAAGCACGAGGTGTTACGGCTAATAAGGGATTAGCGTGCGGTGCCGGGCGCGCGCGCGAATACGATCGACCCGATCGACTGACTCGATCGTAATCGTCCAGGAAAAGAGATCCCGTCTAGACATCAAGACTTATCAACCGGTGCCGAATCAGTGCCTGATTATAAACGAGTATTTATGTGGTACGTCCGCGACTATTAGCGATTGGAACGTGATGTCACGTGTCTCGAAAGTGGCGAGCTTGTAGTGTGTAACTTTACGCGACTTTACGCGACGAGAAACCGAAGAAACATGACGCGGAACCGGCAGCAGATCTTCCCGCTGCGACCCTTCGCAACCCTAGGACGGCGGATCCTGCGGAACAAGCTGTACAGAAGGTACGTCGGGCGGCATACGGTCTCATTGTGTAACGGTAACGTACGTAAAAAGGGCGGAGCGCCCTTTTTACACGTGCCACCAATCGTGTTCGAGATATGTATGAAATCGAGTTGTCGACTGCGTCGGAAATTTTTACGCTCAATCGTGATAAATTTTCATTTGATTTGTATGGAATTTTTATTTTATATACGCTCTAGCATTACATTCTATAATCTATATTATCTGAAAAAAGTTATTAATGATAATATATACATATTGTGCGAATTATCATTAGATTATAATTATATCTTATCTAGGAAAATAGAAAAGGGAACATGTTGCGGATGTGGTTAGAGTTAACCGAGTTAACGAATTACTGTTTCGCGAATGACAACTTTCACGCGAAGCAAAATAAGGCAGAATGACATTACGTGCGTCCCGCTATATAAACGCGCGCATAAGCTAAGGATAATAATTATACTTTCTTCCTTTATTAGGCAGTTATGTGGTGTTTCTATTAAACTACTGCAAGATAAGGCGTATTTGAAAGTATTAGTTTTAATTCACCGATTTGTCGCGAGACTGTCTTTCGCAAAGTAACATACAATTAAATAGGATAATTGGCCTAGCATAGTATTTGAAAATAAGTGCTTTCTCTCTCTCTCCGGAGATTCTTTATCTAAACAAAATTAAATAAAATTGCTATTGCACTTTATGTGTGATAATTTATTTAAGATTGTTAATGTTTTTTATAAATGCTTCTAGAATTTATAATTTCGTTCGAAGTAATGAAAAAATAAAAGAGCGAGAGCAATTAAAACATTAAATTATATACTTAATGATTGAACGAACACGGGAACTTGAGCATCTGTCGCAAATCAATGAATGATCCAGTTTCGATTTAAATTATTTTCCATTTGATTAATCCTCGTTAACATTTTTTAACGCACAGTAATTACACAGTTACATTATAAAATTGATAAGAAATTGTAGCAGAGCACAAATTTTAGATTAGACAATCTATATAGTAAAATGAATTTAATCTGCATATGTACCTATACTATCTCATCGAATTTTAAATTACAAATTGGAAAAGTTTGTTTAAATGAGCCCAATCTTACTAAAAACACTTAGAACCTAATTAAATCCAGTGAACTACCTCGACAAATAGAGATCGACCTTATTCCGACGCGCAACTGCCGCGCTTATTGATACGCCCGGAGAAAATCGACGTCTAATGGTGTCCCTTACACGTGGAGAATCGTTTAACCCGGATTCTTCGCCATCGCCGGCGGCTTCATAGTGCAGAATAGCCACATCAACGCGGGTGGAGGCTTCTCTTTCACTCGAAATTCTCGGCAGGCGATTTAAATTGTCGCGCGAGCGAAAACCAGACGCGACCGAAATTTTAACCGGCGACGGTGCGATGCGATCAAATCACGTTCTATTTGGTCAATTCTTTTATTTTTTTTTATTTTTTTGCATATCGCGTCGACATGACCGATAACATAGATTTGACCTGTGAGTGCCTTAATTTTTCTTACCACGCGAGAAACATCGATCCGGTTGGTATTATGACGACTTATTATAGTCGAGGCAACTCTTGCAGATTACAACTCTAAACTTTTGTAATACACGTGTATTAGGGTAGGCAAAGCGTCAGATCGAAAGCAAAAAATTAATGCGAATTTTGAGTATTACTATGATGGCAGAGACTGCGTAAACTGTAGTACAGGCAATGCACAATGTATTTTATTTTCCGTGAAAATCGTGAAAAGATCGTGAAAATTTTTTAGAAAAATATACAATTTCACGTCGCGTTTAGCTAATCGTGAAAGCACGATTAGCTTGATTTTTTCGCTGTCTGATTTTTATCAACTTGCCCTGATGTCGCTAGACACCTCATTCGGAGGAGCACTCGAGAATGTAGCACCGTGACTGGGCCGACGCGCAAACACGCGTATAAATACAGTAAGTTAATTCGCAGTAAGTTCGAGAACATTAAAAAAGGAGAGGTGGATGAAGGACGGGGGTGGAAAGGGGATGGAGGGAGGATTA
Organism: Temnothorax curvispinosus; assembly: GCF_003070985.1. Taxonomy (NCBI): domain Eukaryota; kingdom Metazoa; phylum Arthropoda; class Insecta; order Hymenoptera; family Formicidae; genus Temnothorax; species Temnothorax curvispinosus. Next base: position 307,291 of record NW_020224354.1, read on the forward strand.
ACAGGCGTTATCCGGCCGGAACGAAATGGCAATGTAATTGTGACGGACGGGCCGCCAAGCCATGCTCTATCGGTGCGCTCAAATAGTAAATAGAGAGAAAGGAAGAGAGATGAAGATATATACAGAGTTCAAATTACAACGCCTGCCACCGCTTGGGCTTTACGCTCGTTTTGCTCGATTCAACTCTCGTTGCACGCTACGCGCATCTCCGTTCCAGGGATCACACGAACGCTCTGTACACTGGCAATACTATCGGCCTACGATCGCTTCATTAAGCGCTAATTGCTTCCGTAACTTCTGCGTAAAGTGCGCGTCCCAATTATCGGCGAATCAACGCTTCCACGACTAATCGGACTAATTTTTGTTATAGATGCTTCGTGATGTATCGATTATGAAATTGCAATACGTCAGGTATTGGATTTTATAGAATAAGATTATTATGTACTGCGTGTTTGGTTTAATTGTATATTTATATTTTATTTTAATTATATTTGCCTTTATCACATCTTTATATGTACACAGAATCGTCTTGATATTAAACTTGCGCTTTAGACAATGCATAAATTGCAAAATAAAATTTGAAGGGAAAAAGAACAAAAGAAAATTTAGAGAATAGAATTCGATTCTATTAATGAATTTTGTGCATGTTATCCAGAATGTAGTACGTGTTTACATATCAGAATACATAATGTATAAAAATAATGTTTAATTTAAACGTGCCTTTCTCCTATTTTATATCTGAAGAAACACAGAATATCAATTAAATTTCAATTAACTTTTACGATTATGAGAACGATGAACAATTATATGATGTTTATTACGTTTCAGTCGTATTTTGCAAATAAATTTTATAACGTATTATTAAATGAGCACGTTGCATATAAATGACGCTTTTTAAAAATAAACCGAACTTTATAGGAAATTATATTTGTGGTTTCCTATCTCTCGCAGAGTTGTAAAATAATATTTCCAGTGACAATTCACTGCTCGTGTGGCGGGTCGAAATGAGATTAGTGTCTTCAAGTAGACAGTTCTTTTCTCCGGTTAGACTAGTTGACCCAGGTCAAAGCGAAAAAGAATCCCCTCTGGCCACGGGACGAAAGACGCGACGAAACCTCGGCCCTTAATCTGGCTTTAGGTCATGGCCGTGATTTTACGAGGCCCGGGTTGCTCTTCCGTACGAATAAGCTTCGACCTACTCGCTTTTACGATCGCAACTGACATTAGGGGAAAAAATTGGCTCCGCTCCTTCCTTAACAACGCATTCGTTAAAAAGGATACCGTCTGATAAAAAATACAGAATAGCAAGAAGATAAAAATATCATATTCGTAATAAATAAAATATTTTGATTGAAAAAGGAACTTGTGTAAAAAGAACGCGAGGATAAATTAAAATTTTAGATTTTAAAGTTTTAAAATATAATAATATATATGTATATGTGTATTTACTTTATTATAGAGTCTTGTAAGTTTTTCTTAAAAGTGTTTTTACGTGTTTTAAGTGTCATGAAGGTAGCATGTAACATGGATCCCAGTGACTGCTCGAATAACAATTGAAGAAGTTACAGAGATTCTAATATGGATTGCTATAATACATGCTCATTAAATCTTTCTTACCGCCATTCTCTCAAAGCATCGTTCCCACGGTGCGACAAAGCTTTTAATGCCACCAGCAGGAGATCTAATGTAATTTATGTACAGACACGCGAGCAATCTCTACCAAGACAACCTTGAGGCTAGAACGATCATGCTCGCAGATATTTCGTTGCGAAAGTTCGATACACGGCCCCGGGAAATCTCATTAAAGTCCTGAAACTTCGGCACGATGCTTCGTGCTTTCGTTTCCGCTTGTGTTACGCGCGTCACGAACGGCAGACTTTCGCATGGGAGGATCATTCTTCCGATCACTTCCTCCTGGGTTTCCTTGCGCGAAACGTGATGTTCGGGTTGAAGTAAAGGAGCTTTTTATAATCGGTCAATCTTTACAATCCTTCGAAAATCTCTATTTCCTTTTTATCGCAATTGCTCAATCCTTTCCTCATGAATGAAAGACAGATAATTGATTGGATTCGGAATCTGTACGAAACCCTGAAAGGCACATATTTCCACTTGAAATTAAATGAGATCTTTTTTATTGAAATAGAGCAAACGATATTGCTATTACGTAAGAAATGAAAGAGGCAAATAAACAAGATAATATGTCTTTGTGGACTATTATTTCTTAGGGTAGCGTTTTCGTCGGTAATGATCTGCCCGTATGTCACCCCTCGTAAAACGCACGTGGCTCGCATGCCGCTTATCAGCGTTTTCCCCTCGCCCTGAGGGTGCACAATTCACGTGTCAGCATAGGAAGGAACACGTGGTACGCCAAACCTTGAAATTTTCCGGGCGGGTCCCCACGAGGCGCAGTCGCTCCAAGGACACCTTCGCGCGCGCGGTCGCGCAGTGTCCTTTAATAAGGACCAGGGTCAAACGCCACTCCTTGCTGAACACGACCGTGACTCCGCTCTCGCGTTACTTCGAGCTTTTCGGGTCAAGACCGCACGAGCTTATCCACCTCATCGCTACCAGCATTAGGTTACGCCCGTGCTAATAAACAACGACTGACATCCTCTATCGATTCTTCATGAACAAAAATGCCCTCCTTTCGAGGAAAAATGCCGTCGTCAATTAAACCACATTGAATTACTTATGTGCACAGGGGAGAGAGTAAGATAAAATATATAATAAGAAGTATAAAATGCTTTCAATTTAAAAAAATTAAATATATTAATATATTTTAACATTATATAATACTGACAATATGTTATAAAATATTAAAAATTATTGCATGCTACTTTTAATATAATACGTTTTGTTTTATTTTCTCAGCTTTTCAGTCATAATTACTATAGAAAAAGAAAGAAAGATATAATAAGGGAACATTTTATTTCTAATAAAATTCGTCGCTTCTTTTTGTATTCATGTGTCTTCTGAAAAGCTACCTCCGGGTTTATAAATACAGTTGGATCGATTCTTGTCCTTGGAAGTCTCTTGAAGCATCTTACGGAAGAGGATATCGAGTCGAGAGATTCATATCTTCGTGATACAGATCCTATTGTCTCCGGAGAACGTGCTATTGGCGCAACTCTCGACTGGATCATCTGCTTCTATCTGGATATTCCTCGGGGATATGAATAAGATTCCGAGATAGGCCGAGAACAAGAAGTTTTCAATTCTTCAGCTCGACAAACTCGAATAATACTCTTGTTGAATAAAATAATATATCAAGTTGTTTTTATATCGAAAGTGAATTAAATTTAGTTAAATTTGATTTAGATAAAATAATTTAACTTTATATTTTTGAAACTTGAATTGAAGCATGGAAATCTACAGCAGGACATATATTTCTAATGTGAAATTAACTTTATTTACGTAATACATATTTTTTGTTGCGGAGAAAATGTAAATAATTATGAATAAATTATGCAACTGACTAAAAGCATAATTAGATAGAAATAAGCCTTACACGATCGGGCTGGATCTTTTGTTATATTATTATTAATAATATTATTCGCGTGAATTTATGTACATTTTTTCGCCTTAGCAAACATAGATTCAGCCTAACCGTATAAAATTCGGTTTATTTCTATCTACTTGCGTTATCCACATGTCGGTCAAGTTCACTTATATTGTAAAAGCATAATGATTGCGTCAAGATAGGTATTATTCGAATGCGTTTTGCAGAGCGTCTCGCGTTACAATTGCAAACTGCACGATACGATGAGAGAGTACTTATCAGGTACGAGCGATGCCATTCTGTCCTATCTCAAGGAAGCCTTTTGCCTTTATTTTCACGCTTGCTGACGGTCCACGTGTCGTAACGTTTGCCGATAAGTATTCATAAAATCGCGATGTCGGAGGATGCTGCGGGAGGCAGCATCGGAACTTGTTCCTGTATCGAAACGCAGAGAGCGCAGGGGATGCTATCATGTATGTATATATATTCGTGTGGGGGTGGCGGGTGTGCGCGCGCGTTTCTTCGCAAGTAGGTCAATCGAAGAAGCGATACGTCGGGAGTGAGTTTCCATTTTCACGAGACTGGCTTCGATTGCACTCGCCGCCGCAATTAGCGATGACACAAACGAGGATTTCTATACAATTGAAAGAAAAAAATTAACCCCGAAGTGCACGCTCGAGCGATCCACTCTCGCGATTGACCCTCCGTTACTTTTAGCCGAAACGAAAGCTTTGCGATTAAATAGCCGCTATAATGGTGCAAATAACGTACGTTATACAGTGGAGGTGATCTCACTCTATTATGCATTATTTTTCAACAACAGATCCTTTGATCAATTTATAGTCAATTTTTCATTAGCGAAAATCAAGAAATCGAGATTGCCATTTACCGCAGTCTTCTAGTTTTTAACATCATATGTCTTTATTGTATGTAATTAAGTTTTTTTCCGATCCAATTAAAATGCTATCAAAGAAAACTTTATCTAAAATTTAAAATTGAATTTAGCAGTTCATTTTATTCCCGAAAGTTTAAAGTACAATTAGTTTAGTCTAAGACTGCGTAAAGACTCTCTCCTGCAATCCGCTTATAATTCAAAACTTGCGACGCATCCGTTAAAGGTTAAAGAGAAGCCGATTCTAAATTGATCAGAATTTGCGTTATTAATTAAAATGTACGCAAGAAATAGAGCATTTTGTGTAATTATATCGCATATTTTGAGAAACATTATAAATAATAGCAATATAATATTGGATTTTTGTAATATATATTTTAATTTAATTTATTTATCAGAGTGAGATTAATTACTTTTAAAAAATTACGGTATATTTTCTTTGTATATTTTATTATAATGTAACTTTTCTTTCATTGTAACGTTTCATGTAGCGTTTCTTTGTCATTTGAGTGAAAATTAGAATTAAAACCTTGTATTTCCGGTCATTTATTCTTACAAGACTGCACCTAACCTTTGAATATAAGATACTAGAGAAAATCGCGAGGACATGCAATTATTTCACGAGAACGTCATATTTAAAGGCTGTGCATTATTTATGTTCCATGAGACTGCCTCGCTTTAGCCACACAAACCAATGACGAATATTAATTGCCACTTCTCCAGGTTGCCTCTGTTGTACCCGGTGGAGAGGACAAAAGGGAAGATGAGATAACTCTTTAGTCGGGAGACGCGTAATTAAATCGTTCCACCGATGCTCTGAGGCTTTAATCGCGAAATGTAATTTTTCAACGCTTCTTTTACGGAGATCGAGCTCGCCGGCTTTTTAATTACTTCGAAGTTTCTTCCCGGTCTGTTAGCGTTCGGAGATAAAAATTTCGTCGGGTATCTAATTGGTTGCAACACTTCGGCGCGCGCGCATTCCTCTAATTCGCCGCTTTTACGCGCGCTTTGTGTTCACGACTTCTTTTTCCTTCGCTGAAACAATTGGGAATGTCGAGAATTCTTCCGCTTTCAAACATTCCAATCGTCAGGAGAAAGTTCTTATAATCGAACCGTCGGTTTCTCATTCTATTTAAAATGTTTGCCTCGTCTGAACGAATATTTCATCTTGCCTCTGACCGGGCAATCAAAGCAGAATATTTTTACGTTTTTCCAAAGCCATTTTTTTTATTATGTGATCTAGTATGTTAAAGTTATGATTGCTAAAGTTTCTTATGAATATACTAACATAATTAGGTTTGCAGAAATTATTTCTACGTATAGTATTATTTATATTTCTTTCTTCTCTGTATTAGCCCCATATTTTCTCATAATTCAACATTGTTTTTTCTATATTTTTTGATATTCCTAATTTTTATTCATATTATATAATATTCTCTCATAATTGCTATTCCACTTTCTATATACATTTCATCCATCTCTGCCATCTCCGCTCTATATTACGCTCTCTTTTTTCATCCCGTTTTTTTTTAAATAAAAATCTTTCCGTATAATCTAAGAAATTTTATTCCAGGGGTAGGATAAATATATCTTGCTATCTTTATCCACATCTATTTCTGCATCATTCTTTACTTTTCAATGCGCGAGCAATATTTTTTCGCCGATATGTTTAGATATCAGGCCTTGAGAATGACCGTGCGAAAAGGGCTGAAAGTTTAGCGGGTTGCCCCAGTTTTCCGAAAGAGCGGCGGCGGTAGTGGCGGTGGCAGTGGATGATGGTGGTGCTGCGAGGCGGTGGTGAAAAGAGGGTTGCGACGCGGAGTTGCAGCGCGCGCCAGAGAGAGTCAGCTTATTTCTATCGATCCTGACGATAGTTCGCAGTGGCCGCCTCGGCGGCGCGGCGCATGGCGACACGACACGACGGCGGCCACCTATGCTCCGCGGCCTTTAATCCGTCGCGACGCCCCCAACCGACGTCGGGACGTCGTCGTTGATTCGCGGTCGAAGGAGAGCACGGAGGGAGAGAGAACCAGCAACAACGTCGCGCCAGCTGGTCCGAGAGATCGCGCGTCATTTCGCCCTTGCTCCGTCTCTCTGTACTCTCTCTGTCTCTCTCGTCTCTCTCTTTCTCTCCTGCTTTTTCGTTCACCGCCGCTCACCTTCCGCTTCCGCGATCGATCGACCCCCGCGATCGCGATCGATCGGGACCCGGGATGTTCGCTGATACGCGCTGACTATCGACGAGAGTGCATCGGCGACGAGATTCGTCCTTCCGCAGCGGAACCGCAGCGGCGTTACGTCATCGTTCCGTCATTCCGCGCTGCGGAGGAACAGGTGCGCGTCCCTTGCGGAATCGTCCGTCCTCGAGTGCGCGAGTGCGAGTGGATCGAGGACGAGCGCGCGATCGTTTGTTCGTTCGTTGAGATAAATCGCGCTGTTCGTCGCGACCAGAAGATGAAAAATCAGACATGGTGAATGAGAAATTGCGCTTGTTTACTGGCGAAATCGAGTGCGTTATTGACATGGACACATGTAAGACTAGATGCGCGAGACGCTATCCTCGTTGATGTTTGCCTCGATGATAAAATGGGGAGAGTGGAGTGCTCTAGCAGCGAGGGATACGATTCAAATGGTATGAGAGAGTGTGTGTGTTGTTTGGTACCGTTACTATACATATTACATTAGGCGGAATTACTCTTGGTCGTAAAGCGAGGAAAAAACGGAGAACGTTTTCAGGGTTGACAGCAAACAGTAATTTGCGCGATTGCTGCGTGATCTTCTGATGAATAAACGAAACCCCGGCAAGTGGATAAAGAAGAAACATACAAGTTGTCCTATATATAGCGTTTCAGAACTGCAAAACAAGACGTAACTGGCTAAAAGAATTCATTAAAACAATGAAAAATTCTTAATAAATCTATAACCTAATCTATAATCCTTTTCAATTTATAATCCTGATATATTTAGCTTTCTATTTTATAAGCTAAATTCTTTATAGGATTACGAAAATATAGGATCTTTAATATCTCGACAGTCTAAAACTGACAACCTACATGTGATTTTGATATGTATTAATTTTGCTTACATTTTCAATATTGACCTTAATTTATCTTTGAATGTATGTTCACGTACGAGAAAACTTTGCGTGTATCGAATGATCGTCCGATTTGAACATCCGCTTTAAATGTAGCCAATTCACTTTTAACATTGATATCTTGATATTTATGTGATTCCGTGATCTGTATAAAAATCGTACAAAAAATTTACAAAAAATAAAAAGCCGAATATTTTTCGGAAACGATTAATTAGCGGATTATTCTCAAATTTTGTTTGGTTTCAGTTGAAGTTCTATTAGCTGGTTACATCTCGACGTACATTTCTACAAATTAATTTCTACACATATCTAATATATTATTACGTCATATCTATTATAGATTCAACGATGAAGTAATACTTATTTTATTTGTCCGCGATTTTGAATCGCTCTTGCGTGCGTTGTTAGACAACATTACTGTGCTACAAGTCAGATTCCTAAACTACAGAAATGTCTCAAGTTGTCGCATTGCCATGATTTGTCGTAAAGTACTAGTCGTGAAGTATTCCCGCGCGAGCGCGGAATAAACCTCCCATTTCCCCCTTTATATATTACGCAATATCGCAATAGTGGAAAATCTGTTTCCTGCGACGAACGTATATCCGTCACGAAAGGGGGTCGGCACGCGTTCCGAATACGCGTAATTAAAGCCTCGAATCGAGAGCACACGATAGATAATGCGCTCTGTACCGCAGACACGACCAGTTAGCGACACGCGTCAACGTTGACGCGCGTGTCCGACTGGCGGAAACATATGCCGCGGACGTCTACGCGCATCCGGTGCGCATTCTCCTCCACCACGCAGAGACGCGTAAATCCCCGTTTAGCACGAGCCAATCGCGACGGAGAATCTCGGGAATGCGATGGATGGAGCGATTCGACAGCTGTATCAATCACCGAACGACTCAATAAATTAGATGTGATAAGATTAGTTGAGATAAGAAGGTACTCGTTTCTCTTACGATATACTTTCTCTCGAACTTTTTATAAGACATTTTCTATTCACGTTGAAACTATTAACGAATAGTGATTCTACTAAACTCTGTTGTCGTTTAGCTAATTATATTATATACAGTGGCACGCCAAAATCTTGAATTTCGTTATGAGAGATGTTACGTTTGCTGTGAAGGAAAGAAACTATTTAACAGATTATGCTGAAGATGAAATCATCTCGATAATTTCTTTTTTTTCATGTCTCCTTTGTACAGTCTTTTATCCTTTTCTGGAACACCTAACCATTATTTCTCTTCTTTAACATTTTTTAATAATAGTAGACCAAAGAATAACTTATTAAATTTAACTTGTTATCACGATTGTTATTTTTGTATTATTGCAATAGAAGTGAAGAAACGTATTGCAAATCAGAATTGACTCATTTCGATCTGTGTCGACAATAAAAGGACGATAATGCCACAAAACGTCTCCCTGAGGCGTGTCAAACTGTCCGATCTCTTTTGTAGAATCCTATTCTTTTTATTGGTAGCAAGACTCATTGGTATTCACACTAAGAACACGAGTTATTTTTTCACGCGCCATGATAATACAAGGAATTAACTACGAAATATTACATCACTATTTTTATTACATTATTAACAATATAACTTGTCGAAATAATAATATTTTATTAATAAAATAATTTTTTGTATTAAATAGAATATTTTAATAATAATTGCAACGTTTTTGATCTGTGTAAAACATGGCATCGCTATATTTTATAATAGACGTTTCGGGTACCGCCACACAAGGACGAATTGCATCCGTTAGGCATTAAGATAAGCGAAGGGCAGGCAGCCGGATGCGCTCGTAGCTGTCTCGCGAACCGACAGTGGTGTAACGTGAACTTTAACTTGTGTCCCCGGCGGCAACGTACCAACCGTTCGAGGTCTTCGTTAACGCGAGCAAGAGAGAGCCGTCGTCGCCGTCGTTGCCGTCGTCGAGCAATTGCGCCTCGAGGTTGCACGTACGTCGTTGGCGGATATTTTCGCGTTATACGTTATGCAACCATCCTGGACGATAGTGATGACGCGCAACCCTCGTGTTTTCGCTCCTCCCTCTTGGAATTGAATGGACATTCTACGTCAAGCATGCCCATAAATAAAAAAGATTTTCAAACGGCGATAAAGGAATAACGCGAATGTCGCATTTGAAAAGTTATTCTGCTATTTTATCGTCGAACGTAGCAGAGTTGGCGCCAGAATGGCCGAGACGCTTTTTCTAGCTTGTGTATTAGTAAACCTCCACGAATTGAATTCTTTAGTTTGTTTATACATGCTACATATATGTATGTGTGCGTGTGTAAGCAGGGCGTAACCACATGGATTAGTGTATCGCCGAGTCGGCCGCCCGATGCGTAAGCGCTTACGTAGGGCATTTTCATTGATCGACGCGCTTTTGCGTCACGCTCATATGCCGTTTATATGAATTCACGGTGTGATTGCTATTATTGGGCTGCTGGCATTCATCATTTACGATCTCAAAAAGCGACTATGTGAAAAACTGTTTTGATAAAGTTTCCGGAAAAAAATGACCTTTGTGCAGTGCCTTTTTTATCTTTCTTTTTTTTAGGTAGCAAAAAATATCGAATAATTAATTCATGCACGTGCGCAATGTGTTTTTGTTATACGACTATATAATGAATCACATTAGAAAATTGATCAATAATTTCGTTCTCCGCGAGAAATCTATGTATAGTTCGTTAAAATTTTACGATGATTAAAGTTATGATTTTGAGATTAATTGATGCCATTCGCAACCGAATATGTTTGTCGATCCCCAGTGTTATTTTAATGAAATCCCTATATTTCTTCAATAAGAGTGGAACAGTACAGTGCGTACTCAGAATGCCATCATTCGCGCGAGTCCTCATCGCATAATACGTCTCGTTATGACGGAGTACACTTCAAATTCGCGAGAACCGTGTGGCACGAATTTCCCGACGGAATCTTCTAATTAACGTGATAATCGCGCTTATAAGAATCGCAGAAATTTGCATTTTGATTCGCGATTCAAATACGAGCGCGTTGACACGCGAAACGTATCTGGGCGTAAATCTGAAATTGAGAACATCCACGCTTGTCTATGATTTATAAATATTTATAAATCAGTTTTATCTTCTCGGCGCGCTTGGGTTGCGACGGAAATTAACTGACCTTATCTCGGGAAATTTTTTTAATAGAAATATGTCATACGATTATACTTAATAGCGATTTTACACTTTTGCGAATACTTTCGGTGTTGAATATGGGCCATCTCTTTTAATTTTTCAGGGAGGTGCGCACCGTCGTATTGAATAAAGGCTCCTCTGGTCTGGGCTTCAACATCGTTGGCGGTGAAGATGGCGAGGGCATCTTTATCTCGTTTATTTTAGCCGGTGGTCCGGCCGATCTCAGCGGTGAATTACGCAGAGGCGATCAGATATTGAGCGTTAATGGTATCAATCTCCGAACAGCCACCCACGAGGAAGCCGCCGCGGCTCTCAAGGTAAGAGATCTTCAACTGATGCTTATTAAACGTGTGTAATCATCAGAAAAATTCACGAAGCCACTTTAGTATCGGCAAAGATATATAATTCATTAAAAAGAATTTAGTATAAAATACCTCGTTGACCGAAATTCGAATTAAAATACTAAATAATCGAAGAATGGTGAGACACGACATTTTGGTGTTTGCAAATTATCCCTCAAAAAATTGTTTGAAAGTTACGATTCGTCGAAAATTATGCATACGATTTATTTTTAATTCACGCGGTATTCAGGGTACTGGGCAAACAGTGACAATCGTGGTGCAATACAAACCCGAGGACTATAATAGATTTGAGGCGAAGATCCAGGATCTTAAACAACAAATCTCGCAACAGAATGTGATGACAGGCACCCTCATGAGGACCTCCCAGAAGAAATCACTCTACGTGAGGTAATTCCGCGCGCGTTTATTACTTCCGCGATTATCTTTCATCGCTTAATCATTCGCAGAGTGTTAATTATCTGCATTTAAACGACTTCGACATGGCGCAGAGCCCCGATGTCGAAATTGTTTAAACGCAATTAAATTAATTAACAAGTAGCCTCGCGTATACATAAAATACGAAGGTAAACGTTACGATATTTTCTCCCGAAAGAGCGTTGTTCGATTACGACCCCAACAAAGACGATGGTCTGCCGAGCCGCGGCTTGGCGTTCCGTTACGGCGAGATCTTGCACGTGACGAACGCCAGCGACGACGAATGGTGGCAGGCGAGAAGAGTCACCCCACAGGGCGAGGAAGAAGGTCTGGGCATAATACCCTCGCGCAGGCGATGGGAGCGTAAGCAGCGTGCCAGAGACCGCTCTGTCAAGTTCCAGGGACACATGCCGGTCATTCTTGACAAGGTGAGTATGACGGGAATTTCTCAAAGCGCCTAATTTCTCCGAAAATAACGAACTAATATAATACGACACGATTTTATTTGAAAGGATTTTATAGATTATAGATACAAATCTTTCGTAAAAAATTCAAGCATTGACTCGTATTTGTACGAAAATTGTCATACAATTTAACGACACGTGTATTTTTATCTTTAACAAGATATTTTGTTCCTCTCCTATCTCGATATTGTTTTTCGATAATCAGTTTGATTTCTCATCTCGAGAATACTCGAAATAAAATATTAAATCATAGAATCTGATTAAAGTGATAAAGGAATTGATATTGTCACTTTGTTGTCTTGAAATTTACTAGAATATTTTTAATAAAGTGTCTTTACAGTCTAAACTGACGGTTCCGCGACATTCTCGCGATGCGAAATAATTCGTAACATGCATAATTGAAAAAATGTGTCCATTCGACAATGTTTCATCCAGACTCATTAACACTAATGAGGAGAGATGTCTAATTAAATATTCATCACGATCGATAGCTACATGGCCGTTTTCGCTTGCAAATTTAATATGGCCAAAGAACTAATTTCAAATTCGCATAACAAACATTGCAACCGTGATATTTCCTCTCTAAAAAGTATTCGATTTCTCTGAAATTAACAACGAATTGCGAATTATGATGGAACAGATTGATTTTAAGGATTGCATAAACATTGCATCTAAATAAAAAATCCGTAGAACTTAATATATTTATAAATATATAATTTAATGCTTTCAGATTTGTTGTAACAAATTTGATTAATTTAACTGAATGTTTTTACTTTATTTCTTTCAAAAATCGTAGATATTTGATAAAATTGTTTCTCGCGAATGGATTTATCAGCGCACAAAATTACGAACTATGTGATTTGTCGATCGCATCGCAGTAAACTTGTTGATTTCAGCAATCAACATTAGACCGGAAGAAGAAGAACTTCTCGTTTAGCAGAAAGTTCCCATTCATGAAGAGTAAAGACGATAAGTCTGAGGATGGCTCCGATCAGGAACGTGAGTGTCTAGAATATAATTGTCATTCCCTTGCCCCTCCTGCACGTTCTGTGCATGTTCTGGCCCCATATTTATTGTGTTTTACGTGTTTTTTCTCGCCGTATGTATTCGCCTATACTTATACCGTGCGATTTAACCGCTGAATTACGAAGTTATTTCTCACCCTCAAGACTCAGGCCGCAGTCTTCACAATCAATGGGTTCAATTTTTATTAATAATTTATAATTTAACGTCCTGCAACAAGCTCAGAAAGTTTGACTGAGGACATTGTAACTAAAAATATTGTCAATATTGAAGAGATATTCTTCTTCGTCGTTTATACTAGTAAAGTAAACTTTACTCGCGTTTGTGTCCTACAATTCCAGTTCACCTAAATTTTAAATGCATTGACAATTTTTGGTAATTACTATTTAAAATTTTTTTAAAATTTTGAAATGCGCGCAATCATAAAAAAAGTTGGAAATTCGGCTCGTAATACTATTTAAATACTATTGATATGAAGTCCCGACTTCCGGAGCGGTGAGCCCGGTCAGACATGCCCAAGTCCCGAATGAGCTTTTGTGTTTTACGATGTGAAAACGTGACATGTGTTTTTGTTTTGCTTGCTTATGTAGGAACACCCACCACACCCGAGAATGAGAACGATCCCACCCGTAAGTATCTTAATTAAGAGTAATAAGCTCTGTAAATGTTGCGCTTTCGCCATTTCTCATACACAATGACGCCAGCAGTGACGCAAGCTTTGCAATCCACGCCAAAACACGCGATTTGGGACGAAATTCTAGCGATATATCAAACTAAATAAAGTAATTTATGTATAATATAAAGAATCTTTTTTTCTGATTCTCCATTTTCAATGAAATACATTGTTAACGTACAACGATGATCGCCAGAATTAAAAAAATGAGAGTGCAAGATCTCATTTTATATTACAATGAATGAAATTGTTTGTTTACAGTATTTGTTTTTAACGAAGCGTAATTCACCTAGTCTCGGATCGAATTCGGGTTTTGGCCGAGGTTGAATCTCGCAATGTTGCATCGCGCGCGGGCAACCACTGCGCATCATTCAGCAGTTGCAGCAGCTTCGTTTGCGTCCTCCGACCTCGCCTGCGCATGCACACTGCACTTTGAACTTTTCTGCCACGCGTAGAATCTCTAAAACTAACACCCCGACCGACACGCTCTTATCTCCGTTCTCGATTCCGCTTCTAACTTTCGGCTTTTCTTTATTAGAGGTTCACAGGTAGTCCGTAGTAAAAACGGTCCAGCACGGTAGAGCGATGTTCCTCTCAGCAGTAGCTGGCATTCTTTTCTCTCTTTCTTTATTTTTTCTTTCTTCCACGAAAGGATAGTTGATGCGATAGAGACACATCCCCCATTCATCTCAAAAAATCGTGTCACGAAACACATCATCCTCCATCCACAGATGCATTCAGCGAAATACCTCAGGAATCGGTAAAACCGAGAAAGAAATATTTACAGTGCTAGATGCATGTACGTCGCATTCTCATTGTGTTAGATCGTGAAGAAATCTCGCTCCTCGAGCGACATAACACGCGATTCGGTCTCTAATCTGACGAGCTGGAAGGTACACACACGCTTCTTAACACTTAGCTGACGGTAAAAGGAAGAGCGTTACCAGTCTTGAGTTGTACACACAGCTGATATATACTGTTTCTTTTTTTGTTTTCCTTCGTATCACAGACGCGATGAGTCTCTCGAGCATGAGTGTCTCCGTAGCGAGCGAGACTTTTATCCATCGATGTCGTGAGAGAAAAAAAAAACACTTTGATGATATATAAACTGCGCTTGCATTATATCTCTAACGTAATGCTTTGCTATTGCATAATTCTGCAAATCTTTGAATCTGTGCACGATCATAATCGGCAAATTATATTTTTGAGATCTCCATAAATTTTTTCAAGTAATAAAAATTCTTCGATTCATGTAATCGATCAGTTTTCACAGACATATAACGCGACAAATAACATTCAAACGTTCTGTGATTTATTGCACGACGGGATGTTGCATCCCTTGCGAGATCTTCGGTTATGACGATTAATTAAATCACGACTCCAAGGAAGGGGAATAATTCGGCACCGATTCGAATCTGTTCGCGTCTCGAATCTGCAAACACACTCGCATCTTCATGGTCCATCGAATCCATCTCGTGCGTTGCATCGGAATCGCGCACGCACATTAGGAGAGTCCTCGAGAGTCTATAGCGCTTCTAATTAATTCTAGCGATAATTAACGGCCGCTTACCTAGTACGCAACGTATACTGAAATGTATTCAACTTGTTATGTTCTAGCATTCATGCTGTGCTACACCCAGGACGACACTAACACTGAAGGTAATCATGTCTCTCTCTTCTCTCTTCGCTCCCGCTCTTTCTATCTCGCTACCTTTAGTTCCACCCTCCTTTCCCTTTTCTCTGTCTATCTATCTTTCTATTTCTTTTCTTTTTCTCTCTCTGTACATATCTCTCCTAAATACTCTTCCTCACACTGAAGAGATATCGTATTGCCTGGGTCAGTCACGTGGGATAATGAATTTCGGTCACGATATTGTTTCGCAATTACGCACGTGCTCGGATAAGTTAATATAATTAATATTCATACAAGAATTACATTAGTGTTAATTATCGTGTGTTAACGTTCATTATACCTGCTACAATATTATTTAACATGAAATAAATATCGCTTGATATTCACGTTCACGTAGTTAGAAAATATTCAGCATTGCAGAATTTGTCGAAAATGCATAACAATGACATTTCAAATTTTACAATTATAGTATTTGTGAAATGTTCTGACCGGAAATCTCATCCCTCTATTCGTCCACCATATTTCATCCTTGCGAGAGATGATCGATCACGCTTGCGTTCATTTACCAGCAATAATTCAACAACCAAATCTATATAATATATATGATGTCGGCCTTTATTGTTACGTTGCCATGGGTAGTTATAGCATACCTATTGTTTTGTTTCAATGGCAGTATGCATATTCATACGAGACGAAAGGTCAACTCGAAATCTTCATTAGTTAATAATGACGAGGTTCCTATAGTTAAAGCATACACATGAGAAATTTATTCAAGCCTAAAGAATACACGGAAAAAAATGAAATTGCTTCAATTAAACGTCGACGTCACAGGCTGCCACAAGCATAAATAGTTAATTCAATTGGATATTATTGGATCAAATATTTAAATTGTTAAAACAATTATCTGATGTTTTTTGTTCATTAATATTGATGTTGCAATAAATTTTATCTCAATAACACTGATGCTGTTGATACAAAAAATGATGCTGTTGATACAACATCATTTTTTTTCCGTGTAGGTGGTCTGCACTAGTGAGCATTAATACGCAACAGAATAGCACTGGCGTCGTTAGCTATAAATTTTTGGAGAAACTTTGGAAAACTAAAAAAAAAAACAAAAAATGGAAGTACAGTTTAATGTTTTACTTGTTAAAATTTTCAGTTTACACATGTAAACATTACTTTAATTTACTCGAAGTTATCATGTATTTACGTCTACATATATTGGGATGGACGTTGCCCGTGATAGAACGATTAATGAAGAATAAGTTTTTTTTTTATTTGCCACACATAATGTCTCTATAAAAGCAGAATTTATTATCCTATAAATTTGAAATAGGTATTATATTTGCCAATATAATTTCGAGTTGAATTCGCCGATTACCGAGAGCGACTCGACACGAGCGCGTTGCCCATCCGCGAAATTTCGTACTCCACTCTTTTATAGTCTCATCTTAGGACCTTAATTGTCCGATACTCTTCCTCCGTCGCCGCCATTCATCACTCGTTTTTCATTCATCACGTATATTGCCCTTCAATCTCTCTTTTTATCTCCATCTCTCTCTCTGTTTCTTATTCATTTAAGATTTGTCTTGCGCTGCAGGGAGTAGAGAAATTTTGTATCGCGTTCAGCTGCCGTATATGGAGGAACTCACGTTAGTTTATCTGGAAAAGGAGGCCGACGAGCCCAATGACGAGCTTAGTAAGTCGTAGCCGAGAGCAAATGTGTGAACCGTAGTGTGGGCGCGGCGCGCGCACGCAAAAGCCGATTTGTTCCTATAATAGAAAACTAACGCAGATCGCAGACGATTTGTAACCCTGTCGACGGGCATATTATCCCGGGAAAAAAAAAATATATATATATATTCGTGAGGGTGAATAACTGAATAATGTTGTTTGCAATCCCTGTGTCAGCTAACGATCCCTGATATCGATCTTCCGATTTTCCACTAATAATGCTCCCGGCTGTTATACGCAAATTGGACGCGGATCAAGATCGCGAAATTCGTGTAAACACTGCCGCGATTGCTACAATAGACAAATATAATTTGGGGAAAGATAATGTCGATATTCTCATCGTGTTTTCGCTATTATCGATTTTACATTATCGTACGATGCGTAACGTCACGAGTTAACACAACGGTTCGTCGATCTCTCTGTAACTTCTCACCAAATTTATTTCCCGACGAAAAAAGTTGCGATCGAAATCGAAAAGCAATCGCGAGTACAATGCGCCGATTTAAGACACTAATCGAGAAACGTCTGTCTCCTTCGACCAACGTTAATTTCCTTCGGGCTGCTCGTCGCGTTGAATTACCGTCGAGACGCGTCTCGCGCGCAATTAAGACGGCCGCGCGACGTGCCGCTATCACGATGTGTTTTCTCGTTTTCTTTTTCTTTTCTCTCCACTTCCTTCTCCTCTCGTCGTAGAGCCTGTAGACATTAACAGCAGCAGAACGCAATTAGGGCGCTCAAATAGACGAAGAAATCGCGTCGCTTCTTCCCGTCGCACCGGCAACGCGGCGGCGTGCTTCTCTTCCTCGCGCTCTGAAAAATCACATATTCGATTGTCGCGATTGATACCCGGGAAGAAGCGACGTGGCCGCATTAATATCGAGTTAGTAACATATGTTAGCGGCGCGTGATATTGATTACGAATGGACACCCCAACTTTCCTCTATCTGTCTCTTTCTTTTTATTTCTCTGTTTCTCCTCTTTCTCTCTTTCTCTCTTTCTTTGCAGAGTACTGGTTTATATAGTCGCTGTACATACTAACGTCACTTGCACCCCCCGACGTCCCTGGATCGCTTAAATTTTCTAGTCATTAAGAGGTATAGCTTGCCTCCCTTGCTTTCGATTTCACTCAAACGCTGAGAGCATGCTCGTAATTCGTTCTACAAGAGAAATGTTGTACTTGTCCGAAATGCCAATGGAGCCAAGAACCGGAGTACGCTTGAGACAGTTGAAGGATTGTCGCTGATGACTGGTCTGCTGATCGAGTCACCAGCCAGAGATTGTTTCAAGTGACTCCGATGAACGCATATCGCTCTGTGTGTAACATTGTCCCGCGTCCGTTTCGTGGAAGTGTCAATTAATCAATGATATCAACGGGGGACCGTCGTCAGAGAGCCTATCCTTTCGGAAGCGGGGTCGGCAGGAGGGCCGCTCGGATCATGTTTGTTCTCTTCTTGGATGATAGTGTTGTCGCTTTTTTTCTTTTTTCTGCTGTCTGAGTGGGTCTGAGCGGATTTGTGCGTTGTTGAAGGAGATGTAATGACGAACCGACTACGACGAGCCTCCCTTTTCGGGTCTTCGGGAGGGGGCGCGTCGATGAGTTGTCCATATACATTCGATTAAAACGATTACAGGCAGCGAAGAGAACGTGCTTTCGTACGAGGCCGTACAGCAGTTGACGATACAGTACACGCGTCCCGTGATCGTTCTCGGACCGCTCAAGGACCGCATCAACGATGATCTCATCTCCGAGTTCCCTGATAAATTCGGCAGCTGTGTTCCACGTAAGTTATTCGATAATCTGATGCTTATAATAACTGATAATAATCTCCTTCCTGCGGCACTGTATATCGATCTTTGTCCGTTTGCCTGCAGACACTACTAGGAGTAGAAGAGAGTACGAAGTGGATGGACGAGATTATCACTTCGTGGCGTCGAGGGAGCAGATGGAGAGGGACATACAGAATCATTTGTTCATAGAGGCTGGACAATATAACGACAATCTTTACGGAACATCTGTCGCGTCTGTGCGAGAGGTGGCTGAAAAGGTATGCACAATTTTGGTAACACAAAATCGATTTCCCAGATTTTTTACTTACGTTTTATATTGTATTATATCAATGAGGAATCACGAAAAAATGTTTGCAATTGTTGCTTTCAGGGCAAGCACTGTATTCTTGATGTGAGTGGGAATGCTATCAAGAGGTTACAAGTAGCACAACTCTATCCTGTTGCCATCTTCATCAAGCCGAAATCAGTAGAGTCTGTCATGTGAGTTCAGTAATCATTCGTTTGATTTTTTATATCAAAAGATTTCGTTATTATCTATTCTATTAAATCTGATGCTTCTGATTTTACAGGGAGATGAACAAGAGGATGACCGAGGAGCAAGCGAAGAAGACGTACGAGCGTGCTCTCAAGATGGAACAAGAATTTGGTGAATATTTTACTGGTACGTCTCGTTTACATTTAAATAAACAAATTTACAATAGACTTTCTGTTAAATTCGATTTTATAAATAAAATTCAGCCGAACACACTGTAATATTATTCTTTATTAATTTTTGATTATCAAAATGCTCATAACAAATTAAGCAGTCTAATGCAGCTTATGGAAATTCATACAAAGGCAATTAAGATGAAAAAATCGTGGAAGAAATAACAAACACTTTAAATATTCTCGTGTAATTAAATTATTCTCTGGCGTAAATTAACCCGCCGCTGTACTTTGCTTACAGCCGTCGTTCAAGGAGACACTCCCGAAGAGATATATGTGAAGGTGAAGGAGGTCATCTCCGAGCAATCAGGACCGAACATCTGGGTTCCCTGCAGGGACCAGCAGCTGTGACGTCCTGCCCCCCACGCTCAGCACGGGCCCAACGCCTGGACCCTGCCACCGAGGCGACAAGCTTAATTATTCACGATAGATACGATTAAGTAATGCTCTAACATCCTTTCCTAATCCCTCCTTCCCTCCCGTATCCCATATCCAAGTAGCACAAAGTCCCTACTTAAGACGCGTAACACGACGTAAATCGCCGCAGAGATTTAAGCCGAAAGAATACTTAAACGATGGGGTACACGATATCACCGACCATTTCCCCGAAGAGAATTGATAAAGTCAATCGGGACGCGTGATTTATTCTCTTCTAAGTTCAAAATCGAATGAGAGAGAGGGGGAAAGGAGAAGTGAGTACACTCGCGCGTGCTCATCGTGTTGAATTTTATCGCGACCCATGTTTCTGATAGAAAAATGACAGGAAAAAATTCGTAAGTTTTATCGCATGATTGTCGATTATTCGTGTGTGATCGTCCCTAATTTTATTAATTAATCTCGCGAGAGAATTTAGAGGCGTTGTACAATTGCTCGAGAAGATTAGATCAGGGTATGATGCCGAAACCGAAAGTTGGCGGACAACTCGGAAGAGTTTTCTCAAACTCAACTGAGCTATCAGCTGCGAGGTGCGAGCGCTTTTTCGGTTATACTCGAGCGCGGTATTTTTTAATGTACTTAAGCGCAGTTAGCGCGCCGAGAACGTCGAGCGAATTCGATGAACTCGATGGAAAAGGGGGGAAACCGCTGGTAGGAGAAAAAACCGTAGCCCCAATGACGTTGTGTATGTGTTAATGAACCTCACAGGATTAAAAGAAACAGTAAAAAAGAAAAAGCAAGAAAAAAAGAGAAAAGAAACCTCACAGGACAAATCTTTAGATGCTAGATATACATAACGATATATAATGTTTTGTACAGCTAGATGACTAAGCCAGTAACTGGGTTATGTGCAACATTATATTTGTGGAATGGGCGATGCGAGGGGAGAAAAAACAGAAAAAACGAGAGAAAGAGAGACAGAAAGAAAGAGCAAAAAAAAAACACTATTGTAATTTAAATATCACTACTAAATTATTATTATAGTAGATATTATTGTAAATACATATTATATACTCGCGTGTACTGAGACGGAGGGGCGTAGTAGGTGAAGATAAGGATCGTAGAAGAGATGTTAGAGGAAGGAAGAGCCTGATAAGGTTTTTCTTTCGCGCGCGTCTCGGCTACCCATGGTGTCACTCAGCATCGTGACAAGATAAAGGAATTGTCACGCCGATCAGTCGTGCTCCCGTGAAGAGCTTCGGCGCGAGCGTAGGTGTATGCCGCTCCTTCGTATCTTAAGATATAGTTCTTGGCACCGGGTCAGCAGTCGTCGCTGATCGAACGTGAGATCTAGCTTGCACGATGTCTTCGGTGCATCCGGCTGAAGGGGAGAAAGAGAAAGAAGTTCGATGTGTGATGTACTTATTACACGGGGGAGTCGCGAAAGGCGCGAACGGACAAACTGGCGATTCGTAAAAGAAAAGAAGTAGCGCAGATGCGGCCAATCGGGATCCGTCGTGGAGTACTGAGAACTGAATTTGCCGAACAATCAGCGAAGATTCCTCATCAGATGAACTCGCGTCCAGAATGCGGCTGTCAATAGAAAAATTCCCTCGCTTGGCCTTCGCTCGTTCGTCGGGCTGCGAGCTCTCGCGATCACGTGCCACCACACACAATGCTTTGTCCGCTTGCTCCTTCCGTTTCCGTTAGCATTAATCATGCGCGAGAGAAGGTACGATAATTGATTCTCCCTGAATGTAACACGAGCGGGAAATCGAATTGTTGTAAACACGAGGTGTCATTACGATAATTTAATTGTAATATAGGCCGCATTGTTGTCGTGATATGAATACGCGAATCGCGATTACGAGGGACAATGGCGATGATGATAATGATAAATGATGATGACGATGATGATGATAATGATGATGTAGCCAAGGTATGCGTTTGCGACACGCGACGATCACTTCTGTCGCCAGGAATAGAGCCGAACGTTTTCTTTCTCTTATTTCGTAGTAACGTTCACTCGCGGGGAAATGATAATATCGCGCGGACACGCTTTCGGGCTATTTTTTTTCCCTACCGCGAGTCCTAGATTATTATTAAGCGCGATTATTATTATACGAGATAGAACGAGGTACGAAGCGACGAGCTTCGGCTTGTGCCTGAAGGACAGAAGGCCTGGCTTCGCCGAGTTGAAAGATATCTGTCTCGATGTAAAAGACCGTATATAAAGAGAATAATTACCGCAGACACCTATTATACACCTCTATAGTCTATTTAATAATATTACTTATTAAATTGTCAATCTCATGTTCACCTTGTTTCATCGTTTTTAAATAGTTAATAAACGTTTTACCAATTTTACTACTGGTGGTCCGTGTATCCCCTTCCCACTTTTTTCATCTTTTTGTAGAGAATACGGGATATTACGATAAAAATATTAAGATGACGTTATATCGTAAAGATAAATGGATATTCTGACGTAGAATAATTTACTTTCATATTTGTATATAAATGACAATATATACTTGGTATCTTCAAAATGAATATTAAGTTAAAATTATGTTACATATTATAGCTTAATTATCATTTTTAATACTGCATCTTCTGTTATACATAAAAATAAAAATGTAAATTTTACAAAGTTGAGACATAGGAAAAAACCAAAAAAGTATTAAAATATCTTGTTACATTTAACATAGTTTTCAGCGTTTTAGCGAATAGGTGACTAGGGTTGGTGGACAGGAATAAAAGTTTCAGTAAAAATACTTGTTTTTATTACATCGATCGGATAACTCGTTATTGTTATTAGCGAAAAAAAATCACAAATATTGTTTTCTTTATTTAGAAAGTTATTCGTCGGGTTCATCGTGACTCGCTTGTAACGACTACGGCAATGACAATAATAACGATTTCCTCTTTACACGAATCACAGTACGACTCTAATTTGTTCATCAGCTTCAACGTTGTTTCGAACTAAATCTCTGAAATAAAATATATATTTGTATATATATATATTTATTTATATTTATATATTTGTTCATATCTTTTATATATATATACATAAATATATATATATATATTTTTTTTTATATATTTATATATATTTATATATAACTTCTGTTTTTCTTTATCCGCATTAAAGCAGCAGCATTAACACATTTAGAAGTTTTTTTTTAATGTATAAATACAAGGGGGGCAATAGAAAGAAGAGGCGTTGTGTGAATGTTACACGACTAAGAAAATGTACATCCATCGTTTAACTACTATGTATACATATATGGTACAATAAAAAAGCGCGTAATCGTAGATGATAATAATAGTAGTTGTAGTAGCAGCAACAGCAACAGCAGCAGCAGTGATAGTAGTAGCTATAGTCGTGGTAGCGATAGTAGCAGTTATAGTAAAGTATAATAGTTATAGTAAATAATATTTCTAGTAGTCGCAACGTGACATATATACATACTTAGTTTATCTCATGTCATACAACGTGACTATCTCGAGGTCGGTTAATGCTTTTATATTATACACAAATAGTATACACTGATATAAACAAGTATCGCAATCTACATTTTAACTACTTAAGAATAAAAGATACATACAGTACGTACATCACGGTTTCCTATCATTCTGTCAGAGTGAAAAGTAACTCTTCCGCGTTTTCGCTTCCCTTTATCTTTATTTCGTTTTTCCTTACTGAAAATATGTCGATATATACAATCGGTGTAATGTAACCACGACCCTATCCGCTCGATATCGTCAGCTAAATAAAAATTATAAGGAGCCGCCCGAGTGCGCGCGTCGTCGCTTGCGCGACATATCGCATCGTATTAACATTAATTAATATCACTCAATATTAATTAGATATTTTAATAATTATCCCTCGTAACAGGAAAATCTCCTTTTGTTTTCTTCAACTAGCTACTGTACATACATACGCATTGATACGCGTCGCTCGCACGCACGCACACACGCATTGGTATACGCATCTGTAGTCGGTACACCATCAAGTGTTATTTTCCAAGAATACACCGTGGATTTTTCCCTGAGACTGATTATAACGATTGAAACCTCTGTGCTACACACGACACCAAAATAAACGCGTATTACGGCATCCTAAGCGAAACCGAACTATCCCGAGCATTTCTTTTTCGTCTCGCTTCATAAACATCCCTATGCACATGCTAAATATCTTTATTTGTCTGAAAATCAACATAAAAACGCGAGACGATAAGTACAATCGATACATCCTCCCCAAATTGGTTCTGTCCAAGTTTAAAATAACTTCTCACTTCTTATATAAAATTTCCGTTTCTAAATTGCTTCGATCAAACGGCATCGCTGTGGCAATCGAAACTCGCTACAATTTATCTCTACTTTATCTCAGTATTCTGTATATCGAATTAATTGCAATAAAAATGTAATTTTTTTATTATTAGATATTTTTTCAATTTAACCATTTCTTTAATTTTTACTATATTTTATTATACTTAATTGCATTCTCTTATATCTTACAAAGAAAGTTCTTTTTTCATCTTACTTATTTTCTTAGCGAGTGTTTGATCACTGATACGACACGTTAACATTATCCCAGATAGCTAAAACCTGCCCAAACAGATTCTGAGCAGATCTTGCAGTAAATTTTTGACGTCAGAAAGGCAACTTTCACTCAGAAGCTGCTATATCAGACGACGTTGTCAATCTGTTGCCAAAAGTTGCGACAGAGTTTGCTCACATTGCCTGTCAGTAAGCTCTGTCAACAGAACAAGAGCTCAATGCGGGCACAAATGGCTATGGTTTTGGTGTGGATTCTGAATTTGTTGCCAATCTGTGCGCATGCTGCAACATCTTGCTTACTGGGATCCTGACATGATTACAAAAAACAGAAATAATTTGAAAATAAAGTGTAAAAACGGATATATTATTGCACAGTGAGCGTTTTTAAACGGCGTTTTCCGACCGTTTTAGTTCTTCAAAATAATTGCCTATCTCCTCTACACTTCTAGAAATAATAGATCATATATTTAGACCATCAATGAAACAAAAACGTTATTCCACGAATTGCACTTCCCACATTACAAGAATTGAGCCATTGACACCTGCTATCTTTTATCCGAATTAAAATTAATTGCTACACTGGAAGCTATACAAAACGAAAAGCTTCATATAAATTAAAAGTCGATTTTTTGTGTATATATGTATATGTGCGCATAATATGTGTATATATACATATACACATCACATATATACACACAAAAACGTATGTATATTTATATGTATATATGTATACATACATACAAATAAACATGTACACACATAACTCATTATAATTATGTATATTTATATAAATGTACATATGTATACAATGTACACTTATAAATATACAAAACTATATAGTTATATAATATTAAAAATCGCGAAATATTAAAAATAGAACTAGACAACAGATATGCACCTTTATACGTGTGATGGTGTCTCCTCAATGGATCAGATATTATTCCGGACTGAATGAATTGAAATTCAACTCATCTAGCTTTTCAAAGCACCTATTCGCAATGGACAATTAACACATTTTATAAATATAACTTGCACGGCATAATATACAATTCTTCTCTAATGTAAAGAAAAACAAAGACTAAACTGTGGTAACGTTATCATTCGCGATAGCAATTTCAATTATGTTACGCTCTCTTAATGTCGATTCTCGTCTTCCAACGACGTGTCCTGTAGTAGCTCAAAGAGGAAAAACTAATATTAATGCACATGGGCGCTCGTTCCAATTCCACGAATCTCGTAGAGTGAAGCCCCTTAAAAACGAAGAAACTTCTTGAAGCTACATGCGAGATAAAAATATATCTGGTACGGACAGCTATGTTTTCTCGCACTCTTAAAATAATCATTACTCTCTATTTACGTTGTCATTTTTATTACTATTCCGAGACTCGATTCGACAATTGAGAGAAATCTACTGTCAAAGATTTTTCATTTTTCCATCGTCATGATCGCCCAAACAACATGTCTCCCTCTTTTCATGCACCTAAAAGCGTTACGTTAACGAACTTCTGATTATTTACTCAGTCCTTAAGAGAATTAATAAAATATCCTCGTCCTATGGATATATTACGTATATATCCCAATTAAATACTGCTATATAATGTCACAGGTAGCTGTTTCCCCACTCTTAGCTGCGCATTAAATAGTAGATAGTTTTGTGTAAAACTACATTTGCACAGCTATGTGCTTCGAAGTTAGTTTAATTGCGCGTTACGCTCCCGGCAGAATATCGGCGTATTACCGACTTTCTTTATTTCGACTGATAAATTCATCACTTGAATAAAGGAACGGAACCGATTATGTGCGTATCTCTTATCACTTTAGTCAAGCTCCATTTCATTACATTCTGCACTATAAGAGATCGAGAGGAGAAAATCAATTCGATCAGTTCAATCAGTGTTGGTTGATTCGATTTACCTTCGAAGCATAAGACAAATCGAAAAGTCAGTCTTTGGACACACGTAAAAGCACCGATCTTCATTGTTGTGTCGATCAGTCTTTCTTTCTTTCGAGGGACGAGCTTTCCAAATAAACAGATTTACATCAGTCATTTAGGATTCTGTCTATATATTACAAGAAATCTGTTTCTTCTATTTCTTCTTTACTTTTTAACGCATCGTGAAACAGTTACCAAAAAACAGTTACGATCTGGTCTTACAACATTATTTATTTTTCGACGATAACTCTTAAATCGCCATATTTTTTTAATTTTCATTATATTTCGATAGATCATTGGCCACAGAACAGGCCGCTCAGTCCGTGGAATTTTTGTTACGAGTCTCTTGTCGCTTTCTTCCCTGTTGCCGCTCGCGTTTCACAGTAGCTTTGCCTTCAACTTTCTTCTGATGTTCCTTGGCCGGAATCGAAGTCGATGGTTTCGATGTCTGGGGAGATGATCGCCCCAGAGACGCCTCTTGTCACCTAAGGCTAATCACCACTTTCTCCACGTTCAGCAGAGACTTCACCTTGTCGTTGTACTTGATAAGAGTGACCTTGGAGCCGCGCACGTTGATCCTTTCGCCGCCGCTCAGCAGGTGACAGCAACGAGTCTGCTCCAGGAAATCTGGCAGCTTCAACTCACGCATAACGTCGCGATGCGCGACCGCAGGCGGCCCAGAATGAGCTTTCGGATTAATTTGACGGAGAAGAGCATCGCGACTCTTTATCCTCAAAACCGCCATGAGATCTTGAAGCAGCACCCACTTATCGGGATCATTGTTCAGAGTGAAAAGAACAGGCAGGTTGATGTCGCTTACTTCCATTTCGATATCATCTAGCTCGACTGATTCAGGACTGTCCAATGGAACATCATCGAGTGGATTGTAGCCCGTCTCTTCTGGGTCTAAAAACAAGTCCATAGAAAATTAAAAATATTCACTTGGACTATACATATGCAATATTCATAAACATTTGAGAATTTTGAATAAGGACTTATGCCAGCAATGACGTACCTAAAACAGAAGATGGACCGGCGAATGACCATGGTACAGTGGTACGACCTTGGATGTCAGCCAGGTGCTGTTCTAGAATGGAATGAGCTTCGGTGTCAACAGCCAGCATCAAAGGCGTTTGTCCGGAATAAGTAGCTAACAATGGATCGGCACCATATGACAACAGCAATCGCACAAGCTCCGTAGCACCATTCTCTGCCGCTTCATGAAGTGGCCTGATAATACAAAAATATATATTACGATCTGTAAATACCTACGTTCGTCAAATTATTTGCCGATATAACACGAAAACAGTTATCGCAATAGATTTGACGAAAGTATTACCTAATACCACCGTTAGCACTCTCGCTAACGTTTGCACCGTAAGCTAGCAAGAGTTTCGCAATTTCTAGGTGACCCTTGGAGCACGCCTCATGAAGCGGTGTATATCCCGCGTTGTCTTTGGGACTCGGCGCGCTATTGAGCTTCTCCAGACAATAAGCAGTCACGTCCTACAGCGGAATACAAGTAGATTAGATCGTAATTCGCGCGAGTCGCTGGTTAACTTTACCGCATGACGTAGCAATCGGTAGCAACGTGATCGTTATCTTACCGTGTAACCAAGACGGGCAGCACGGTGTAATATGGTTTCCCCGACGCCCTTTTTGATAACCCACGTCCTGATCTCAGACTGAATATCGGCTACACACTCCGGGCTTGGTTTATTAGCTTGGCTTTGCTGTAAAGTGTATCGTGTTTCAAAGTAGTATTAAAAAACAAACGCGTGAAAATTATGAAAATTTTAAGATTAAAACAAACTGGAGGACAACAATCAGACAAAAAATATACATAGAAATCTAATATGTATACATACTCTCTTCCTTTCCTTCGGCAACGCCTCGTCTTTCTTTAGCGGCTTCTTCTTCTTACGAATATAATCGAATCCAGAACGGAATTTTCGTCGGCCTGGTCGAAGCTTCAACTTCTTTTTGTTACGAATTTCCAAATCGTTCTTGTCATCCTCCATCTCGTTATTTTCCTCCTCTCTGGCATCGTTCGTCTCTTCCTGCTCTATCTCAGTCTTGATACGACGTAACTTCTTCTTAGCAAGCGACTTGAGTAGATCCTTTCGTCTCTCGGCAGTTAATAGACGACGTTTCGAGTTCACAATCGCCTTGTGACTTCGTAGTATACCAGCATTCCTTAAACGGGACACCACTTTTTGCTTTAATGTTCGTACTTTGCCTAATGCATTCTCGGGCGTTTCATTCTGTGAATCGTCGTCCTGTGATGTGTCGTCGTGATTCTGCATCGGCGGGGCTGACGCGGGTCTATCCTCACCAAATACTTCACGAATAGTCGTCTCTTTCTTCAAGACTTTCGTCTCCGTTCTCGTTCTGCTCTTCAACACTAGAGTGGAGAATTTGTTGGGCAACGTGTGATTGTTCTTGAACGCGTCACGGAAATTATTGACCGTCTCTTTGCGGAAATAACCGAGGAGGACGGAGTTAGTAACTTTAATCGGGTTTCTATTATTCTTCAACGCGATCCTGTTTTTGGAGTTCTTCGATGTCTCGGACGACAAAAGTGGTGTGAGACCTGGTGTTGGTAAAAGTTCCGGCTCGTTATTGCTCTTATTAATGTTACTGCTCTTATTACTTTTCGGATTCTGCTTCTTCTTCGAGTCCTTCTGACCACTTCCGACCTTCTGCGCGAGAACATCGACAATAGAATTGTTCTCAGATCGGAAATGTTTCATCATAGCTTTCGGAGGACAGGAAACCGTTGTCGACGAGGTCGCCTCCTCGTCATCAATCTTACTGCCGAGTCCCATTATGCTGAAACTGTAATTGGACTCCATGTCGCTGTCTCTTTTATTACGATTGAGATACACGTCGGAACTGTCCATCGAGACGGACAATGCTGGCGAGCCGGGATCTAAGTCCGGCAACGACGTCGACAATCGATGAAAGCGCGATGGTTTTGACACTGTTATCAACCTGGGTGGCATTCTTAGAGATTTTTTGTATACGTAAACCTCCTCTTCCCAACCGGGTCTGAAATCACTACCGTCACCAAATAATGGTTTCGGTTTCGCTTTTTGGGACGTTCCACTTTTCGAGGGCGACAATTTGGATTCCTTTTCCGACTTCGCCTTATGAGGAGTAGTGTCCCTCGAACGAAGCTTCATACCTTCGGACACGTTAGCCATAGATCGTTTCCTAGCACGAAGTCTATCCGCTACTGAGGAACCATGGCCGAACTCGGTACTGGCATCGCTGTCCTCGCTCGAGGATTCGCTACCGCTAGAAGACTCAAGCTTGATCCTGCCACCACGACGAATTCGTCTTCTTCGGCATATCACTTCCTCATCGCAATCACTATCTTCCTTTTTTATTTCCTGTCTCGTTCTTTTAATTAATGGCACTTCTTCTGAATCATCGCTTGAGTGTTTATCATCCTCTTTCGTCAGCCCGGGTTCCGTCTTGATCTTAATATCCTTAAAGACCGAATTTTTGTCTTCCTTACTAGACGGATCCGGTATCTCCTTCTTGATGTCTTCGGGCTTGATTTGAGAATGCGATGCATTGGTATCCGATTCCTTGTCGGTATCGTTAGCTGCGTCTTCAAGCTTCGGTGTTGCGACACCGCTCACTTTTTTTCTACGTCCTCGTTTCTTCACGGAATCACCCGCGCGTAATTGCTCCATAAACTTATCACAGGTGTTACTCCAAAATGGATCCATATCATTGATTTTGTCGTTTTCCTGCAAACAAGGATTACACCTATAAAGTAAAATTATAACGCGAGTGGACACAGAACAACACAACAAGAATTTTTAAAGACAGAAAGAATTGGCGAAAGTTATATATGCGCATTGTATAAAAAAAAACTATCTTTTAAAATATACAAAAATTTAATATTATAACATAAAACGTTTCATAAAAATGTAAAAGTAGTTCTATTTTTTATAAATGTTTATTTAAAATATCTTAATAAAAAATAAGTAAATATATATATACATATATTGTATAAATAGTGAATATACAGGATGTATAAATATAATAAATATTACTTTAAGATAATTCATTAAATTCATAATTCACAATACATAAATCAGAAATTGATGCGGCACGGAATGTGTTAATATCTGTTTTGTCGCGCGCTCGTCTATATGGTATCAAAGAAAATTAACTTAAAGAAAGAATAGCTGACGATATGGACACAAAGAAAATCAATTATTACCACAAACTAAAAATCTCCGTTTTTATATTTCAAACACGTAAATTAAATAATTCGTTTTTACTTTTCTCTATCTTAATTTTTTTTTATCTGTTACTATAATGTTACCTTCAGTTCTATCTTCACGAGATCCGTCGAGGATGCCATGTTCATACACACAGCATCATTGAGGGGTATCGGGGGTTGTACTTTGGACAACTGTTTCCTGTCTCTTCTCATCTCTTCCAAAGTTTGTCGCTCGAGAACTGGCATCTCGCCCTCAGAGTCGCTCTCCCGGAAGTCGAACACCGATGTTTCGGAGGAGCTCCTGCACCCGCTCGCCCTGGCCGGGACCGTGGACGCGACGATGGCGGCGACGGGCACAGTTGCCGCTACCGGCATGTTGTCCTCGTCAGTTCTTGAAAATAACCGTCTTCTGGGCGGCAAACAGACCGTTTTCTCACGCGTTAATTTCGGCGGGCTACCCGCAGACGAGCCAGACTGCGGCGTTGATGTTGAGGCCGCACTATCGATCTCTGGTACATAATAATAAAAATTATATACAAATTTCAATAATATCTTGCAGCATATTGACGCAACTGAATAAATAGCACAATTATCGCGCAAACTATGATCGAGTTGAGACGAACAGATCAAATCGATCAAAATTATCACAAATAACATCTGTTAATAACCACTAACTCTTTTGCGCAAGCTAAGTTACCTCTCGGCGTCGACGACACGTCTTGAGAAGGTACGGAAGATGCTTTCGTTGTAAATTGGCCGGTCCCGACCTAAATGAAAAGCAGAAATCGTGAGATCGGCATGATCAATGCAATTGCGCAAATTAGAGTTAGATAGAGACAATCACGCACTTGTTTCAGTTCCGCCTTCGTCCTGATCTTCGCAGCTAAAATAGCGGCGAGGCCGTCGTCTTTGTCACGATGTATTTGATTCTCGGTGCCACGTGGTCCCGCGAGGGAAGCTTCCTTGCCAGGTAACGTGGCGGATGCATTCACTCTCGAGGCGTACATGCTGCGCGGATTCTCCTGAGTGATCGAGTCTACCGCTCGCGGAACGTGGAACTTGTAATGCGGCGGAGTGTTGCTGTTACGCTCGAGCAAACTCGCCGCCGTGAACGGTGACAGATTGTGCCTGCCGATGCTCTTAGGCTCGACTGGCGCGACGACCTGAGGGAATTTCACGGAAATTATCAGAAACGTCAAACCAGACGTCGAGCGTCTGGAAATCAGACATAGATAGATAGAAATGACTAAGTAGACTGAATCGCCGCTTATTTTCATTTTCAGCCACAATTCACGCTGGATCTATAAGACTTCGATTTTATTCGTAAAAATCGGCGATGAATCATATCGGCAACGAAAAAAATGACAAAAATATCCAATACCTGATATCCTTAAATCAGAATTTAGATTTTGTTGAAACCTGTAATTTCTCACCTTATTCTGAAAACTCTGCTGGCTGTGATTGACCAGGATAGGCTGCTGACTGTTAAGCTGTTCATCCCTCTGTTGCTTGTTCTCCAGGCTGTTCCTCAGCAAGCTAAGCACCCTCTTGTCGGCGCCGGTGTTGCTAGGTTGATCCATCGGCTGGCCACCGGACATCCCGTTCGGTGGGCACGTTGTCTTCTGAACTGACTGACGATAACTCGGATAGGTCAGCTGCGCACCGCTCAGTTGCTGCGGTAATGGATGTACACTCCCGGATTTCGAGATCACCGGATGATTGTACGACGACGGCGAGCTACGTATGACTTTGGACTCCGGATAGGTCCTTTTATCACAGTATACCGACTGATACCTGGACGATTCCGGCGCCGAGTAACCGCCGCTGTCGGTTCTCTGATCGTGGGCGCCGGGTGTCGCCAGAGCTCCGTTCGGCAGAGGAACCGACAGGTTCATCTCTTGCCGTTTCTGCTGCTCGTTCAGCGCATCCGCGGTCGACATTGCTTTCGGTTCAACAATCTGCTTTTCGCTACTCGGTACTCGCCAAGCGACTCTGGCCTGTTTGTTAGGACTCCCTACCCCATAAATCGGCTCTCCAACTCTTTTAAACGGCATCCGTTCGCGCTGAGAGAATTGCTGGTCAAACTTGGCCCTACTGTCCGCTAAGTAGTACTTGCTCGAGTCGGGTGGGTAATCCTGTGCGGGCAATGTGGGCGGACCGAATCGCGGAGATGGATCCATTATCGAGTGATACTTGGGGAACCTCGAGGACACCGAATCATTCGTCTGGAGGTATGATGAAGACGTAGACGTCGACGTCGACGAAGACGACGCAGGTGGCATCGTCAGGCCGTCGTATAGTGGCGACGTGGGCAGTGGGCGCTTCTTGAACGTAGACATGTGAGGCAGTGGAGAGGTGTTCGCGTGATGGGACGAGAGAGGTTGAGCGGATGGAACGTAAAGCTGCTGCGTAGTACTTCTGCGAAGGGGATTCTCGTGATGCGACTGATGACGTAACGGCGCCGAGGTAAAGTCTGGGAGAAAGTCGACCTTGGGCGCGCACACCGTTTGTGGCGTCGATGCTCGGACGCAGGTCACGGGCATGGAATTCCTCGAGCTGTTACTCGAAGGCCTATGGTCGTATGACGACGGGTATGACGGTTGCGCCGGTGCCGATTGATGCATGACCGTCGGAGGTGGCATCGGCCTATTTACGTTATTCCTGGATGTACTCAGGCTCGAGCTACTGACATGCTTGTCGGTGCTGATGGTCTCGAGGTCATCGTGCGCCGTAGAATCCGCCGATGTCTTGACTGTCTTGACGGATAAGTCCAAAGGAGATTCTCTCTTCCGAACTGCATTGCTCGGCGACGGGGAACTCGCCATCGCGGCGGCCGAGGTCGCTTGACTACCACCGGATGACGCTGGGTTCTGATAAGAATATTCTTTATAGGCATAGCCTTCAGTCGTCATTCGTGTCGTTGGCTGATGATGATAGGACGACGATCCCGTTGACCGATCCGGCTCGTCGGAAGACTGATACACATGGATCGTTGGAACGGAAGACCTCGCGCCACCTGAACCACCTTGACTGATAGTGGTCACTGTGGTGCTGCTAGTGGAGTTGTTACTATGATGACTAGGCGCCATCGTGGTGGCATATGATGACGACGGGTAGCCTTGCTGACCGCTGTATCGCGAACTGTACGTCATGTTCGTTACAGTAGTTGTCCTACCGTTCACTGGCATCACGTGGTTCATATCCGAGACCGGAGTCGTTGGGTACTCGGCGAGCCTCTGAGGAGGCATCGTTATAGACGAGGGGGTCGGCGGCATCGCGACAGACGGGACTTTACTGATTGCGTTCGTCACATGCATTCGTTGTCGTGCTATCGTCTGCGCCGATTTTCCTAACGGTTCTCGCCTGTTGGAATGATAGGATGAGAGGGCGGCAATAGGCGGCAAGTTATGCGTGTTGCTGTTCCTCTGCGTGGACGACCGATGCGTCCCGTAAGGGGTCGTCATAACATCAATTGTGCCTCTCTTCGTGGCATCCGCACCGTTATACGTAGCGTGTTTGTTGGCATTTTGCTGGTAGCTACCTAGACTGTTGCTACCAGAGGTACTGGGATATGCCGTCTGCGGCGGCACCAGCATCTGCTGCATACCATAAGATTGACTGTGAGACCGACTTGGCTGGGAGTAGTAGCTACTCCCCTGAGACTCCGGTTGTGGATTCTTCTGGAAGGAATGGTACGAAGACTGGGACGGTGGCGGCGGTGCGTAAGGCAACCCCATCGCCGCGTCACGAACCGCCGCCACGTAATTCGTTTGATAGTGCTGCGAGGTGGCTGGTGGTAGATTGTACGAATGTGGTGTCGACCTCGATAAAACCGATTGCTGCTGCTGCTGCTGCTGTTGTTGTTGTTGCTGTTGATGTTGTTGCTGCTGCTGTTGCTGCTGTTGTTGCTGTGGTGGCAGCGGCGGAGGCGGCGGATAGGTCGGCGAGTGCGGCTGGAAGCTGTTGTGCGGCGAAGGTGTATGATGAGGAGAAGGAGAGGCGTGCGGATTGTGTAGGCTGGACACATGAGGCGACTGCCGCTGTGGCGACGGCGTCGCGTGATGCGGCGACGGAGTTGCGTGACGCGGCGACGGCTCGTGATGCGGCGACGGCGTCGTTCCTGCATGATATCCACTCGGGGGTGGTGGCATCTGCTGCTGTGAATGGTTCGCTACCATGGCAGCGGAGGACGACGATGGGACGCCGTGCGGTGGCATCGAAACTACACGGCCTCCATACGAAGAACCGTGCGAGTGTGGCGACGCATTTATACGACTAGGATGCTGCTGTTGCTGCTGCAGAGGCGACGATTGCTGATGTTGTTGCTGTTGCTGTTGCTGCTGGTGCTGCTGGTGCTGATGATAGTGCACCGAGGTGGCGGCGGACGGCAGATGCGGTGAAGGAATGTGACCCGGAAGATTCTGCGACTGCGATTGCGAAGGAATGTGATTGGAGGAGGAGTTTCCTGGTCCGGGCTGACGCGGACTGACCGCCTGCGACGATGAGGAGCAGGCCGCGGTGGAAGAGTGCAACCCATCCGAGCTATGCGACCTGTCGTTGACACTCGAAGCAGAAGCGGCCAAACGATGAACCTGCTGTTGGTACTGACTCGTGGAACGGTAACTCTGAGACGATGTAGTAGAGCCGGATCCGTACGCAGTCGATCCACCGAGAGAATTCTGAGTGAGTGGTATGTTGCTGCCGTAAGTACCAGGTATTCGTTGCTGCTCCGACGGACAATGTCCTTGAGTGACGACGTTGGACGATGTCGTAGTATTATTCTGCTCTATTGGCGTCGATCTCGTGCTCGGTTGCTGAGCCATACTCGAGGGCTGCGCTACATTGGCGGACTGGTAAATGGAACTCTGCGAATACGGGGCCGGTGCGCATTTCGTGATATCTGGGTGATGGTAACGTGGATAGTACTGAGTTCTCTGCGCGACAATCGGCTGTGACTGCCTATCGTTATTGGCAGTCTGATAGGTTGAAGCGGAGTGCGACGAAGAAGAGGCGAGCATCTCCGCCGTACTGAAGGACGTCCTGCTGACATTACTAAGTTGCTGATATACCGGTCCGGGGGAATGTGGCGGTTGGGGCGGCTGCATCTGATGCAAATGCGACGATGAATTCGACGTCGGGAGGTGAGACTGATGATGACTGTGATCGCTGGAGGAGGAGGTCAACGACGATGATGACGACGACGTCGGCAGCGGTCTCTGCGAGAAATTCGACGATGACGCGACGACGGAGGACGAGGATTGATAATTTGAGGGTTGCATCTCGGTTAAAGTGACAGTGCCTGAGGAAGAGGAGCTGGGTTCCATGGCGGAGCCTTCGTCGCCTGGCCTCGTGTCCGGGACTTCAACCCTGGTCGGCTGCGGCGCATACGGATCCACGTGCGGGTTCCAGAAATTCGATCCGGCAGCCGCATTGCTACTCTCCACGGACGACGAAGGTCTAATGTCGGCGGAGTAACGATTCGACTCCTGGACATTACTACTGCTATTGCTGCTGCTGCTGCTGCTACTACTATTGCTGCTGCTATTGGCGGAAATCGAGATTGACTGAGTTGATTGAGTCGGCTGCGACGGTGCGTCATGATCGTGCGTCGTCGCCGATGTGGACGAGGCGGGATTCGTAGAGGATGTCGAGTGGAGATTGTGATCCACCGACGTGGCCGCGCCACTACCTGTACTCGGTACGGGCAGTCCCTGGAAGTACTGGCGAGCCCCCTCTAACACGTTCGTGAAGCTCACATCCATGTCACACCAACTGCTAAT
Organism: Temnothorax curvispinosus; assembly: GCF_003070985.1. Classification (NCBI taxonomy): domain Eukaryota; kingdom Metazoa; phylum Arthropoda; class Insecta; order Hymenoptera; family Formicidae; genus Temnothorax; species Temnothorax curvispinosus. The sequence continues at coordinate 343,629 of NW_020224354.1, forward strand.
CTGCAATGACAAAGTAATTATCGATTAAAGTTGTTGTGTGCGATGCAACCCTAAATATCTATATACAATAGTCATGTCTACAAGCTAAATAAGAATGTATATAACTTCATCGAAACTTATCTAATCAATTCGAAAGGCAAATGTGTCCTCGTACAAAACAATCTTACTGTGATGATTATTCATATTGAGTTATTTTAATAAAATTTGTAGATTGATAAAATAAAATTAATTACATCATTCTCGTTTCGCAATAGGAAATCATTGCCATCAAAATTGATGGATTAGAAACAAAGTCATCTTCTACGTATTATAGTCATCTATGAGAATTATTCATGAGTCATGTCGATTAGAGTTGACTAGACTCATAACATCAATATCGCATTTATTTTATTCAGGGATCACGTCAGAATTGGTAATCAGAGAGAGAAAGTCATCGCTCACGTTGAATCATTGAGAAGATTCGTTAACCACGGTAGATTTAGGGTCAGGGTTATAAGACCGCGGAGTTCTTCAAAGTCGAATCCGAGAGGATACTCCTCTCCTTAGGGATTACTGAAACGTTCGCACGATACCGTCGACCAGGGGAATGGCCGGCAGGCAGGAGAGGAAAACGAGGCCGAAGCATTAATCTTCATTGTCTTGTATTTGTCTGTTACAAGAGGCAGATTCTCCTCCTTCCGTCTTCTTCGTCTTCGCTCTCGTTCGAACAACTTCGATCTCACATTGTTAATCTCGTGGCATCGTGAAAGATAAGATCTTCTCGAGGGGTGGCAAGAGGGACCTATCGAACGACAATTCCGAACACGCGCGAATGCGTCTCCGACTCGGAGATTGATACAGGAGGCAACATAATCGGATCACACGTCGCCAACGAGATCAAAGTTAGCTATCTTCCACGTATATATGTCGCAGGGATTTCGTGTAATTCTTTTTTTTTTCCTCAAAATTCCTAGAAAATCCACAAAAAACTGGGAATAAAAAAATTAAATGTAATTTATAATATATTTATAAATATAAATTAATAAAAATCTCACCTCACAATTTCACTGACAAAACCTAGGATTTTGCAAATCTCCTAATAAAATTGTAATTTTTATTCATTTCACAATATTTGAGTCTACAATAATGAATTACACGAAATTCCTGCGATACACGTTCGAGCACGCCTGGCCGATGATGCATATATTAATTCACCGTAACGTATATATCGCAGACTCTATTATTAAGCATGAAAAAAAGAGTCTTGACGTTTAACGCATTCCCGCTTTTACCGTAACCGATAATCGCTTTTTGTCTGAGGGGGAGAGGAACAACTTTCGAGAACGGGTGGACTGTGTATCGCGTTTAGTAGTAGTTCCGACAAGAGTTTCGGTTATCATAATAGAGCCGCGGAGAACTGTGCGCCGTTATTACCATCACCATCACCGCGAGGCAAATAGCCTCTTCAGCGATTGGTGAAACGTCGAAGACTCCCCGTCGTCTTCCACTCGAGGAGTCAGCCGCTTGTAATATAGATCGCTATCGATCCGAGCTGGTCGATATAAAGGGGGAGAGAAGCGGCGACGGATGGTGTGTGTGTGTGTGTCGTATGTGTGCCGGTGTACGCGGGCTCGTTCGCGTCGTGGCTCATTGAGATGTGGAAAAAGGGGCGTAGAAGTTAGATATCGGAAAGCTGTAAACGTATATAACGCGGGAAGAGCCGTACGTATTGGGACACGCGCCAACACCACCGTAACTTCCTACCACCGCGCTCGAAATAACCGGTGACGGGGGCGAGACAGGGCGCAAGCACGAATAATCGCGAATATCAATGCGAAGATCGGGTTCCACTCGAGTATCGCTTAACCGTGACCCTCGAGGTAACGCACAATCGTAATCTCGCTCGAACAATCGTTATCATAAATCGTCAGCTGATAAAAAATTAAAGAATCATCCGAATTTCAATGAAGACTCACGAAAACATGAAAAAAGTGAACTACAGCTCTTTCGCATACAGATAATTTTTAACGTGTCTTTATGTGTCGTAACATTGCGATGAGCGTCTCGCATAATTCAATTAAGTTTCCTTAAAGTTTGCATTTTTTCATATCTACGCATAGTGAGCGTTTAATCATGTATACGTAATAATTTATAGTTCGTATCCCTTTATAGAATCTGAACAATGTTGCGCGCATTTTAGGGTTGCTTCGCAACAGCAAACACGCGTTCCGCAATATAATACTCGTACTAAAAACAAGTCGAATTAATCATCCTCGCGGGGGACACTATCGCCGGCGACTCGGGAAAGTAGCGGGACTTCCTTGGCGCGCCGGAATCATGCCCATTGACTAGAGTCGCGAATGTAACACCGAGCTTCCACGCTCGGTGTAAATGCTAGGTGGGAATCAATATCGCGCACCCTTGCCGGAGCAACCTGAGGGGCTGCTGGTCTGGTCCCCTTCGCGCGCGCCAGTCAAAGGCCTTCCTCCCCTCGTCCACCTCCTGTCCCGTCCCGTTCCGTCCCGTCCCTCCGTCTCGTTCCATTCCGTCCCGTTCTCCATTACATTCTGTCCCGTTACCGGGCACACACTCGTACGTAATCCCGCTCGTGTGCTGCACGTGCAAGGGGGAAGAGGAGAACGGTCGGGTGTATGTGTATATATGCGGGCGGGCGGAGAGTATACGGTTTGGCTGGAATTCTCACGATTTCAAGCATGGCGAGGCCACTCGATAAGGCTACACCCGTGGGGTAATAAATATCCGGTGCTAAAGCAGTGGCCCCGACGCGCGTTTCGAGGGTTCGACCGGAGAGCGGTTCCGAGGCCGCATTTACGCTCGAGTCGCTTTTAAAACGAAGAGTCCGCCCGCCGCCGCCGCGCCGCCGTCCGATAAGATCCGCGACAAATGGCGCCCATTCTTTCGCTCTCTCTTTTTCTTTCCGGCGATGGCGAGAGCGGCGAAATTATGTGGTGCACGCGCGGCAAGCAGTCTCTGTAAATATCACGGCTAGTGGTTGGAAATGATCGATCATCAACAATATCCGCGATCACGCGCGCTTAAAACGTTCCTACGGGGAATATCATTTACGGTTGATCTAACCCGCGATTCCCGATAATGAGCGCATATTCACCGTTCACGAGCCCGCGTGTTAAATGTACGATATCAATTAATTTAAATGATATTATACAATCGATTATGATGCATGCTAATTACAGTATTTGATTAATATTACTCTATCAAATAGATAGAATTATTTATCTCTATATCACATTATTAAAAACTGGAATGATTACAAGAATGATATAAGAATGACATATTGTGACAATGTGCTACCGATCTTTTCTTCCGATGATTCTTTCAGGTTTTATCGCATCAAGATACCATGTTCGCGCGGATTTATCTATCATCACGTCGATTGACCTCGCGTCAAAGGGAGGAAGCGGACGCGCTCGCTCGGATTGCGAGTTCGTGAAACGGGACATCCGAGTCGCGCGGATAGAATGACGCACAAAGGTCCAGAGTTTGCCGGTGGTTTGCAGGTTGACCGTAGATTCGATGTCGAGATAATCCGCTGACGCTCGATTAAAAGCCGCGCAGCGGGGCGGAACGAGGCGGAAGTACGAAGAGGAAAGCCGAAGTCTGAGCAAGAGAAGAGTGAGCTAGAGAGATAGAGAGATAGAGAGAGAGACGAAGAGTAATGCTTTAAGCCGAGTTAAGTCGCGGCTTAAACGACGGCCACGACACCGCAAGCGCATCTCTACCTCTCGCTTTAGCCTCCAGCAAGACTAACGAAATCGTTCATGACTTGTCTCAATCGGAGCGATTAGGTCGAAACCCAATCTAAATCGCCTCGCTCATTTCGAGCTGAATCCCGAATTTTATTTAGTTATCTTGAATTGTTTGCCGAGCGGAGAATTGCACGTAAAATTCACGCGAATAATATATATATTATAATATAATAATATATTATTAGACAATCAAGATCCAGTCCTGACTGTTTAACGACGTTTTCTTTAATTTGATTGTACATCATATATACGATCGTATTTCACTTATTTATTATCCTGAATTGTATCTGGGAAGATGCGAGTTTCTAGTCGATGAATATAATAAGCTAAATATTTAGTTATTACAATGTATATTATACTATTCAATTTTTCAACAGAGAGTTAGGATTATAAAATCAGTATTTAATTAACGCGTGCTATAAGGAACAAGATCGTGTCTGTGTCTGTGTCTGTGATCGTGTCTCTTATGTCTTGTAAGCTTGATAACATTTATCGAAACGCTGTGAAAACAAAAAGTATAGATACATGCAACTACCTCACTGCGAGCTAACCGATAAAAATTTTACGGGCGTAGTTGAACTAGCTCCGAGTTTACGATTCTGACGCAACATATAGGTATACGTATTATCGCGATAACTTCCGATTCCGTTTACGAGAGAGGGTCTGCGAAATTCCGGGATACGCCGACTCTCGCCGTCTCGAGTGGAATTATAACGCCCAACGTAGTTAGCCATTCCTTCCCGAATACTGCCCTTCTCCGACGAAAGAGAAATGGAAAAGGGTGGACGGGAGAAAAACCAAGATTTATTTCAGAATTAAATACCTCGAACAAATACACCCTCGACTCGACCAGCGATCCCTTTTTTCTTCCGATTCATCCCTTGACCTCGTTTCTGCAAATCGTGCTTTCCAACTTCATTGACCCGTTAAGCCGATTTAAAACGCCGCGCCTTTAACCCCTCGAGAACCGTATTTCACGTCTCACTCTCGTCTCGCTATCGGCATCGAGAATTTAATCCTCTTTATTTCCAGGTTTCGATGTAAATGAAATAACAAGGATGGTTTTATGTTTAAACAGATCAAATTCCTTCATTAGATAATTTATAATGTTTTTCATGATATATGCAGTGGTCATAAATATTTCGTTAGATGTTAACATTTGATTTTTATTTGACATATATAATGCAACGAAATCATTAATTAGTATGTAGAACCTGTATGTACCAATCTTTGTCCTTTTTAAATTGTAATTTTATTTTTCAGATTATTCTACTTTTTGTTAATTTCAGAAAAAAAGACTCGTAGTTCAATGTCAAAGACTTTTATGACCCGCGGATCTGTCGACATCTTGTAATTCTTCGCGATTACATCGTTCCTGACACAAGATGGGTAATGTAACAAAGAATGATTATGTTCCGAGGCACAAGGCGCAGCGCCTCGGTCGAGTATTCAAGCAGCAAGACGTAACGAGGTCAAGGAAGCTAAAGGGGAGCTGCGAGACGTAACTCACAACGGAGCCGCAAGCGTCATAAAGGCCGGAAAGAGGAAGCATTATTTCCCCGTTCTCCTCTGGAATTTCACGATGGCGGCAAAGAGAGGCGAAGAAAGGAGGAGAAGCCGGTTTGTTCTGACTTTTCGGGAAATTATCGCTAAATGAATCAGAGCTCCGTCTTTCTTCTCTACTACCATTTGAGCTTATCCCGATACGCCGTATCGAAATCCTTGGTTCTTTATTACATCGTTTGGAGAAATCACGTGGATATGATTGAACAGAAAAGACAACGCGATATCCAAGGAAAGCGTAGTTCTTGAAGTAAATTTCTAACAAGAGAAGCAATTCTGTACGCGTCTCTCTCTCTCTCTCTTATATTTTTTTTCATCGCGTGGAATCGCAAAACTCGCATCGTGAGCGATCCGAAAACACGTAGGAATTCGCAGTGGAGCTTCAAGTCGATGCGGAGGAAATTAAGGAGTTGCTCGTTGTTTAAACGGCTTACTTAACGGAATAATTTATTCGTATCTCGACGTTATATTAGACCGAATGGATTCTTTCGAGATCCTTGAAAACGAGGCGACACCGATTTCAATGATTCGTAAATTTTCAATCTATCGATGCGTTCATGTGCTTTGCATGTGCAAATATGTGGTACGCGCATCCTCTTTGAAAGAACTTAGGAATGTTTAACGAGATATCGACCCCTACCAACGGCGCAAACATGTGAATTCCTCTTGACAAACTAGCATCCTGAAGAGGGTGCCCGAAGTGCGAACTTTATGCTGAAGTTATGTGCACAAGAAAAAAATTGTAAAAAATCTGGAATCTATCACGTATTAACAAAAGGAAAACGAGACGTATTATATAACAAGACTGATTATACAAGCCCTTTTATACATATACACCTTCTTATATCATTTTCGTCTTACACACGATTAATTATTTTTGTAAATTCTTATCACGAAAAAAATTAAATATAGATTTAAGATTAAGTTTACGACATCGTTGTAAAAAACCTCTTTACGTATCTAAACACGTAGATATAAATAATTTTCGAGACAGTATTATGACGCATTTTCGAGAAGTCACACCGACCTCGGCTTCTAAAAGCGACAGCTTGTGATATACCGCCAAAACAATAGTATGCTTCTCCATAAATCTCTACAGTTAGCAACTCGTTATGTCCGCGTGTTAGCACTTCTCGGGTAATAGCCGGTGGCTTCGATGCAGTCCGGTGCAGTTTGTTTAACGAGCTTCTCGTCCCCTGCCAATCGCGCGAACGTGACCACGAATTCGCTCCAATAAGGGGAAAACGACGTGTTCTAGAAGCCTATACAACGGAGTAATTGCATTCACGGTTCTTAACGGCTCGTGAATTCATCGAAGTGTAAATTCGCGGTACATGCGTAATGCAAAAAGAACAAAGAAATACGTAAGTTTGCTTTTGTCTGGTACAAATCCGCCAAGCGTATAATACTATTTCAATAAAAATATACCGATTTCTCTCTATCAATAATAAATTCGTAGATCGTGATCGTGCATGTCTATTTTTTATTATTAATTTGTTATTTATTTGTTTACTTATTAATTACTATTTTTTCATAAACTTACTAATTTAGCCTGACAATTGACTACAAAAACGCATCGTGATCGTGACATACGCGTATATTTGATCGCTGAAATATAACGCCTTAGCTCTGCCGACACGAGGATTTAAACACGATCGAGTGCCAACGGGAGCTTTGTCAAAGCTCCAAGTAGCGCAAGGACATTCCGGAAGTTGGAGCGCACGAGCGAACGAGGTAGCACACGTGTTGCACGTTCCGCACTGAAATATTTTTCGGGATATTCCGAGGTATTCCACTTTCGGCAGTGAATTCACACGGTTTTTCGGTTACTCGCAGTTTACAACTGCGGTGATAATATGAATTTCGCGTGGCGCGCGTAACGCGACGGTCGGTCGCAATATTGCTACCTTAAAATACCGTAAAATTTCTTTGTAGCTTTCCATATCGTGAAAATTTATTAAAACACGTGAGACACATCGATAAAGTCTCAAGTTTTAGTACTGATGTTAAACGGTTGTTAATTTAAAAGACGTCGACGTGCTGCATTCAATTCTTTAAAAGCACCACCAGCTCGAAATATTATGGCATTATGTACATTAACTGAAGTCGTGTTCAATGTACCATATACTTTTATTTATTTCTATAAAGTTCGTCAAGAAATAACAAATTCTAATGTCGTTGAAACATTTCGCACAATGTATCTAAAATATTAAAGCAAGTATTTTGATTGATATTGATCTCATCGAAGTTCCAGGCGATTTGTAAAACTAAACGCTACATGGGACAATATTGATAAAAACAAAAAAAATCCTCTATTTCAAGCCACAATTCTGCTCCATCGAAGCGCGTTTAATTCTTTACGAAAACAGATGAAAGATGGAAAATTGCGCGAAACGCGGGATTTATAAAAAAAAGACCTTGGAAAAAAAAAAAACAACGTTACGTCGATCGTGATGTTACAAAGAGCACGAGAGGAAAAATCCGCGCGAGTGGCCGAGAGAGGATACGCTTTGTCCCCGAAAAAACGGTCTGAAAAAAATCGTCCAAAAGTTGGGTGTGGAATTAAAAACGCCGCGAAAGTGACGAAAAAGCGGCGCTTATGATTTTTTCATTCGTAAAGAGTCTCAACAAAAAAAAAGAGAGGAAGAGAGAGACCGAAAAGTTCCACTTGGCATCGCCATGCAACAGGACCACTCGAGTCCGTACACGCTTGTCACATCGAGCGGTTGACCCTACCACAAGGATGGTGAATGCAGACCGATTCTACCGAATTTTTGCCACGGTTGTTTTCGCAAATATTTGGCACTGCAAAAAAGCACGCGCCTCGAAGAATTATCGTTGAGGATGTTATTATCAAATTAAGGAAGAACACCGTTAACGATCAGAACTGGATCTTGATTGCCTAATAATATATTATTTGAGCCGATTTTACGTACAATTCTTCGCTTTAGCAAGATGTTATTACGCGTCTGTTAGATTTTCGTCAGACGCGCGGGACATAATTTCTCTCGGTCTATAATACAATGACCTATTTATGTACCGGTATCTCGACACGAGAATAAATTCATAGTCCTTCCTTGAGAAATAAGGATTCCTTGTTCCTTATTAGTTATTCTACATTTCGTTAACCTTCCTTGATCGATCAAGAAACCTTAAAATTTATGAAGTGTAGAGAGAGGAACAAGGAATCCTTACTCAAGGAAGGACTATGAATAAGGCTATAAGTTCTCCCTTAAATGGGAATAATGCAATAACAATGACAGTGCATTGTGCATTTACATCAGTGATTAATCCAAAGAACGGCAACTCCGTAAACGGAAAGTCCGAGCGGGAGATATTTTCGGCCGCGAGTCGCGCGAACGAATAATTAAATCCGCAGTTTGCGACCTACTTGGCAAAAATCGAGGCGAAAGAAAGAGGTAACCGAACAGCGGCGTGGGAGATTCTCAAGGACTCGCGGATTGCCCGTTCTCGGCCGCGATGCGGCATCGGGCATCGAAGCGACGAAGAAGCGATTCGACGACGGCGAAGCACGAAACGGCAGCTGCGGAGTTTCTTGCTAACGTCCGGAACAAGCTGTACCGTTATGAATAAAGGAGGTTGAGAGAGCCGCCGGACGATCGAGCGTCGTGTGTCGACGTTCACGTTTTCTTGTCCGCCAGCTTCGGTAGCGCAGGGAATTTAATGGATCATTTGCTTATAAAAATAAAAATTCATTCCGGAACCGAGCCTGGAGAAAAGAGAATTTCTTCAAGAGAATTTTCCAAGAAATCCTCTGATCTCGAAAATTGAATATATAATGTTGCAGATATTAATTCGATTAATATCTATGTTGTTCCATCGATGCCTTCGATCTTTGTAATTTGCCAAGGTATTTAACGCTAAAACTTCGAAAATTGCGATAGAGACTTATACGCAATTACATCTTCGCAATTTTCGATAAGGCATGTCGCCTTGTTTGCCAAACATGCTCGATAGTCTCGATACTCCGTGCACTTCTTGTATATAACGGTAGTGACGTAATATAGGTTTTTGCATCGGAACATTGTGCGCCGACGAATTAATTTAATGGGAGAAAACGGGGATGAAGGTAACCGCGGCGCGGCAAACGCGATCCAAGTAGTTGTTCCATTCATTTGGCGGCTCTCGTTGGAAAATTGCGGGTAGCCAAAGTGGGATGAAACGGTCTCGGAATTTCCGTGACGAGCAGGAGAGCGCTGCAACTTCGGTGCAACGCGAACGCCTCGGTATACAAATGTCACGGATTACAAATGACCATGGCTTCGCCGGCGGAAAGCGTCGGCCGCATGACCTCGATAATAACGATCTCGAATCACTTGTCACAGCTAATGAATTAATACACAGCCGATCGCACGAGTTTTACAGCTATTAAATAATCGCTTTACCGCAACAGTAATTTCATACATTGCACGCCCTATTTATGTATATACCATTTAATGACGCGTGCGCATCCTCTCGCAAACCGCAATGGAATGCATTATCAAGTAGATGAGTACTAATTATACAATAAATACTCCTTGACGCAACAATTAAAATAATCACCTGTCTCATGAATATCGCTATAACGACCAAAAACTGATCGAAGTTTGAACCGTGGAATATATCCGTTTTATCAAATAATATTAATAAATTTGGCAATAAGAGCCAGATGGGATAATTAGTGCGCTATGTAATTTATTATAATCTAGACTAATTAAATAAGATTAGCGTACGTTTCGACCCTTTTATCCTCAGCGCATAACATTAGTAAGTTATAACTCAACTTATATCGGTCAGAATTTAACGCAGGTAATCACACAAAACAGTTTGTAGACAGTCATTAACTTATACCATTGTCTCTCACAAATAGAAGTAAAGGTGAATGTAGGCGAATGTAGCTCATCTAAGTACCTTCGATCTTCGAAATATTTACTCCCCATCAGTTGGAAAGTCAGGAAGAAAAAGAGATGATAGCCAATTGTCTCATATGTCAATTATCTCATGTCCTTACGCAAAAAAAAAATACCTATACAGAAACTATCGGAGCAACGTACCCTATAAAGTTGACAAGAATAACGCAAATGTGATAATGTAGGACTAAAAAAAAGCAACTTATAAATATAGTAACCACTTAACGTAAAGAATATCGCACCTTGCTTGTTAAATTTAATTCACATGATTATAATGAGCGGCAGTCAAGAAACCTGTCTCGATGACGTTTCGAGAGACAATGACTTGTTCTATTATATTATAATCCATTTTATCATTATTATAGTCTGCTTAACGTAAAAAACCCACGTAATTATTTTTCGAGATAAAATAATATAAGTCATGTAATTTTTAATCAGCGCGCGCACCGTTTCATTTTTAATCGCGCGCTACGAGGGATGTTTACGACTTTTTAATATCAACATATTTAATGGCGTAAGCAGCAGCAAGCGGCGGTGACATTGCCACCTCGAAATCTAGTTTCACATTGCGTCAGCTCTCTCGCGTCCGCCCTTCCGTAACGACCGTTCCTTTTCCACGGCCGCGGCGGCGGCGGCAGCTTCCAGCCTCGACCTCGCCCTCGTGAAAGACGGGCGGCGCGCAACACGGACGGCTAAATGGAATTAAGGCGAAATGGAGCAACGTAAAACTCGGCTCCCGTAACGCGCGGGAAAGGTAAAACGAGACGACCATCGCTCGTCGGCGGTACGTGCGACGTTAACGAGTAACAGGGTAAACCGTGTAGCTTGTATTGGCCGTTTAACTTCTCCGAGACTGCATTCAATTAGCCGAGTTGTAACAAGCTTGCACTCGTATCAGCATTCAGAGAACATCGTTTGAATCTTTCGCTAAAAAAGAAAATCGGTTTCGGACTCGTCGTGAAATGCATGTGTTTGAAATGTATGCTAGTAAATTTCGAACATCTTATAACATAGCGTGATAAGTTTACGAGAGAGGGCATCTAACGTCTATTTGCCATACAATGAGACGCGAGGGATCGAAACGTCTTGCTGGCGATGCACCAAAGTGGCCAATTGGTGGTGCAACCATTCGAATATTCGTAGGTCAACATTCTGTTCGCTGACTGGGCGAACTTCGAGAAAGACCCGTTATGGAGAGAGAGCGTTTCGACGTATGAAACGCCAAGCGAATTTACGATTATTACGATCGAAGCTGTGGGACAAATATTAGATTGCTTGACAAATGGTTATATTTGGTGGTAAAAGCGTGCTTGGCGATTTGCGATAACAAGAATTCAATTTATAAAACGTGTTGATCGGAAAGAGATACTTTTTAAGCACTCGGACTATCAAAAGGAGCATTTATCAAGAGCATTTAGTTAATTAAACAGCAAACAATTATTAAATACATTAAAACTAAACGTGTTAAAATTGAAAACAATTAAACACACGGTCTCAGTTAAATTTCTGCTTCGTTTTCTTCGACGCTTGGCCATTGGCGAGTCGATCGATTCGTCTTGCCGAATCCCTCGACAAGGCTTCACGCGTTTAACACGTTAACTAGTAATTAATGATGTATGCATCGTGGAACTTGGCAGCGCTTCGCGACACTCATATACATTCCTCTGTAAGGTCTCTAACATAATACGAGGCAAACAATTCGTTTGAAAAGCAAGCCCGAATCGCTCGCATTTGCGACACCGTTATCGTACATCGCGAAGCCCGCGCGCGCGCGCGGCGATATTTCTCCTCTCCGTCCAGCTGACGCAGCTCGAGCGCGGAATTCGCTGTCGTCGAAAGGCGCGTACCATCTGTCTGAAAGAGCGACTCTCGCACTGCAGGAGTCGTCGGCCGATCGGCCGCGCGCGAGGCGCTTCGCGCGTTTATCTAATTTCCTGCCGGCCGTACTCCCACGCGGGGCGCGTGGAAACGGCGTAGATATCGGTCGCTCAGATTAATTAGATCCCAAGGCCGCCTCTCTCGGCCGACACAATGCCTTCTCCCACTTGACGCGCCGCGGCCGCCACACGGGCTCCACTTTCCGCCGCCGCGGCCGCGCCGTTTCGACTCCGACCAGCGCGCACTCGGATTCCCGCTCGCCGCACAGCTCATATGAATGGAAGGCGCGAGATGCACGTGCGCCCGATACGAGGTATCCCACTTACGCGAGGCAGATCGCGAGAAAGATAAAAGGTGAGCACACCCGGCAGGGCCGTTTCCGAGCTCCTCATTCATATAGAATACATCACGTACGATATATACCTTCATTCCCCCCCGAGTTCCTTGTATATTCCAACTTTACTCGATTTCTTATTTCATTATATTGTTAGACTATCCAAACGTGTTTACACATCGACTGGTTAAAATTAAGCATACAAGAATTAATTCGATTATTCCGTTAATCAATTTTTTATTTTTTCGCGAATTTGCAAGTTACTCAAAAGTATCTTAGAACCAATGAATCTTTTCGTATATCTCGGATACTTTAATAAGAACGATGCAGCATTCGCGATGCATCGCTGCGCAAAACGGTCGTGCATGAGAATTATCCTCCTTAACGTATGAATTCATTGTAATATACAACACGTTAATGCGTAGTGATGCGGATTACCGGCGTAATCGTGGGTTAGCGGCTGCGAGATGTGTTGGAGCGCGTAATTGACTTTCACCGCGAGCGCGTGTAATCGCGAGCTGTACCAGCGAAGTACTGTAAGTATTGCGGATGGAGTGGAGAAGGAACGTGTGCGCATCCGCGCATCCGCGGATGTAAATATTTGAGAAGAGTTGTTTCAATGCAGACACGAAGATCGAGATCTCCGCTATGCCGGAATGCTACTTTATTTAAGAACGACATAACTTCGTAAATCTTTCGCGACGCGACGTCGATATCGCGCGCCAAGAATACAGAGATGAACTCGAATATTCGCAGGAAAATGAGAAACGATCTCACGCTTGGACGAACGGCACGACGTTACGTCGCAAAAATCAGAATTGTTTCATGCGCAATCGAATTTCTATATCGAGCAGCTGCCTCGTCTTTATATCTCGCCTCTTTTTACGTGCTTTTTTCACGTGTGATCTAATATTTCTGGCCGACACTGTCATACTTCCTTCCGTTGCGAGGTACGAGAAATGACGAGGATTCGCCGACAGCGCGCATGGTGAAGATAAGTCGGTAGAGTCGATAGCTTCTTCTCGAGTGCATTAATCACGCGGCGAGGTCGAAACGCGACCACGGAAAGGAGGAAGGACGTGAAGTAATCCTCCGGCACTCAGTATTCTAATATCCATTAGTACTTCCGATATCCGGCTAATCCATCTCCTGCGGCTGTTTTCCCGATTTGCATACCTTCCTGGCTTTCTTTCACGGCAACGGGCGGGCGAGCTCGTTTGTCTCGCCGGGCAGCAAGAAAACCGTAAGGTTCGATCGTATATCACGACGGAGAAGGAGAGGGCCGGCAGCATTCTCCGGCATGCTCCGGGAATATGGAGATGCTACGATAACCCCGCATACCGAATTACCTGCGAGAAAGGTCTATATATCCAAAGCGCGCACCGCGCCGTCGAGAAGCGCGCGCGCCACTTCTCGAATCAATGTCATTTCACTTCGCCTCGTTTTACAGCAGTTTATTAGCATAAAACGATTGGATAGCTTAGTACGTGTAAGATTGAAAGCGGTTAATTAGTCTCGTTATTCACTTCCATAATCTCGAGAATAATACTTCCACTGCAAAACTAAAGTCCTCCGTCTTTCTCTAATTCCTCTCAATATACAAGGTGACAATTAGGAAGCTGCTGAATTAAACTGTAATAAATCTACAGAGAGAGAGAGAGAGAGAGAGAGAGAGAGAGAGAGAGAGAGAGAGAGAAGATTAAAATAAACTAAACATTATTTTGCAAAAAATCGTTATTTTTGTATTATTCATAATATTAAAAAATACATATTTATAAACTTGTAAAAATAGATTTAAAAAATAAAAAATTTAATTGGTCGTACATGGCTCAGTGATATATGTTCGAAGATCTTGATACGAGCAGTCATTTCCATAAAAGAAATTTATCTAGAATTCTTCAAAGCACAATTTATACCGTTATTAATATTAGAAAGTGTATTTAGTTTTCAAAAGTGCTTCAATTATTGTGCAAAGGTGTAATCATTTTAAAAACATATCACTGAATTATGCAATCAGCCAAATTGTTGATCCTTTCAATATTTATTTTTACAAGTTTGTGTGTTCTGTTTACACTATGTTAATAAAAATTAGTTAATAAATAAAATTAAATAAAGCTTGTATATATATATATATATATATATATATAAAATATATAAATACCCATATAAAATATAGGACTATATATATTTGTTCTTTTTGTACTGCAATAATAAAAATAACGGGTTTTGCCTACAAGCATTTAATTAATTTTATTTTGTCCATTCATTACAAAACAACAGCTACTTAGTTTCAAGAACTTCCCAATTGTCACCCTGTATATGATCCACTTTACATATCATTATTATTATCTTGTCGCGAGCACTTAATCGTTCATTAAAATGTAAAATTGCAAATCTCTATTTCCCGCACTTCTGACGTTAATTGAACGTTTTACGGCATATTTATCTGTAAAACGAAATAAAATAATAAATGAAACAGCAAACGCGCGTAATCAAGAACTAGACCGTTCATCCGAATTGCGTTACGGCGAAACCGCATACTCTTGCGATTCGAAATCCAGAAGAAATCCAGCCCGGCGGTTGTCTACGTCGAGGCCGCATCCGCTTCCACTTTCGCTGCTACTTTCCGCGAAGAAATTATATGCTAGCGCTCATAAACCGCCGTCGTTGCGCCGCCGCGTGAATTTAATTAAATATTTGCATTTGGTTTAATCCGCATCCGTCCCCGTTCCGCCTTCATTTCTCTCTTTCTCGCCACATCGCCAGCGACGCGTCGCAATGAGAAAAGATAGAAAACTAGAGAGTAATCATCGCATATTTGCATCCTAATAATCATCCGACGCGTATATTTATTATTCGCGCATTTATTGGACTCTTTTCGAGCTGGAAGACCACAGAAAGTCACGAAAAAAAAGAAATGTGACAAAGGAAGTAATTCCTTTGCGACTTTTCTTCATTATACGTACAACTAACGAATGTAAATGACATTCTAAACATTCAGAAGACACAATGCAAGACATACGTGTCTTGAAGAATTAAATCCTGAAGAACGACAGCAAGGCAATATCCTTTTTCAAATTTTAAGACGATTGTAATGGCTTATTAAATATATTTTCTCAAAAATTATTTTTAAAAAGCAGCTAATCAAATTGTTAACTATTAGTAATTGAATTATTTTATAATAAACCGAACAAATACGGGTCTAAACGAGTTTTATTGAATAATGAAATTCTTTCGTAAACGAAAATTGCAATCGCGTGGTACATACGTCGCACAATTTTGTGTTAACGAGGTTTCATAAGTAGGGCAAAGGGTAGAGAAGCGCGCGTGTTTCAAGGCTCGCCGCCGTTGTATCGTGTTGTAACGGTCGACGAGCACGTAGTCGCAAGTTAATACAGCCGATATACTGCGGGTGTACCGTAGCCGGGGTACAGACTCGTATAAAGGAAACCTCGTCGTGTCTGCTCTTTACGACTAATAATAAACTGTACCTATAGAGTAAGTCAGAAGCCCTGCGTTACCGCGGCCATCTCATAATTTTCCGTCAAATTACCTGAAACAGACAAGAAACACCGATCGTTACACGCAAATCGTTGCAAAATTGCAATAATTCACAAAACACGTCGTCGCGGAACAGCAAAAGTCGTTCTCGCGTTTACATACAAAATTTACGATCGAAATCATTATGGTACGTGTATCGCACGAGTAAATTCGACGAAATAAGCTAGCACGAATGATGGAGCGATTTTGTGCGAAGCGGTAGCGGCCTATCACTCCGCAACACGGTAATAATATACTATAAACACCAATTTCGCGTTCATTTAATCAAGCCCCGAGATTTTTACATTATGCGAAGAAATCTCTTTCCCCCGCACATCGGCAGAGCCAGCGGAGAAACGGCGAGTTACACGCGAATCGAGTCGATTCGCTTCGCCGAGGCTGGCGAATATCGGGACACGGCATTCCGTTCGCAAACGCGATTTCTCCGCAACTGACGCATATATTATTCGCCGTATAAGCACAAAATAATACAGTGCACAGTACTCATGCGACTCCGGAAACCAATCAGCTGTTAACTTAATCTAACTCGAATGGACTATTAAACTCAATCGAGTACAATCATGAAAGACCCGATCATTGAAGTGACAAATAATGTGTCAGACCTCGTTTAAAAGTCTTAAATGTATACACGCGTCAATTATCATTCTTTCCGTTCTAATTTCGTTCTAATCATTTTACTACAATTTCGTCTTAAAGTGTTTCTTCTTCAGCAGCTGGTATTGCAATAGTAAACATCTGTGAGCGCATTTTATGACTGTCGTGAAGATACATTTTTCACGTCAGCGGCACGAAGATGCATTCTCAGGACGCGTCTCGCTGCACTCGAGGCAACTTTCGTCGTGACAAAATTACAATTACGCCTCCCCTCCCGTTCCACTTTCTCTCCCGAGACGGCGAATTCAATTGCCGTCCCAGAACCACCATCGCAAGAGTAGCACGTTAATTGCTGGGATTCGGAGGAAAATTTGCTGCAGCAGCAGATTGCCGTATATAATCCTCATAATGACCGCGTAAGACAAACATTGCCGCCAACGATCCTTTAATATGCACGCCCTCCAAACGACGTTTAAATCGTGACGAATTACACCAAGTTTGCGACCGACATTAGTCTCGTTATCGCTACGTCAAAATATCGTCGGAATATCGAACTCTTCAAACTCGTTACTATGCGTGCACACGTGTAACACGTGACTTTTTTCCGAACATCGCGTTGCTCGCTAGAAACGGGATACATCGTGTAGCGATAACGAAAGTATCAACGACGCAGTTAAAATGTCAATTTATACAATCTGTAATTTATACAATCTCTTGTAATGCAAACAAATCTCTCTTCGGCGGATTTTTAAGTTTGGGAGATTTCATTGAGCGTCATATCGTCTGCCGCAACATTTAACATTCCATTTGTAAATTAAGCTTCAAATTAAATTTTCATCAACGTAAAGTTTCGTCAATTAACATTTTCTTCTTTTTTTTTTTTCAATTTACTTTTTACCACCTCTTTTGAACTCTCGATGTTAAAGAATTTCGTGATTAGACATTAGCCTTGCGTTTTCGTGCAAGAAACGCGCTGCCGTGATTCGTCGTATTATTTATGAGATATTTCTCGACGTGCGATAAACGTCACGTTAGTTATGGCTGATCGAAAATGTCCTCGTCAAGATTGATCTGAATTAACGACAGCCAAATTTCTATCGTGAAAGTTTAATGGTTCCCGTCTTGTTTGTCGACTGCAGTTCACTATCTCGCCAGCTGAATCGCACTCGGCCACCGTCTCTCCTGCACCGGCGAAGTTAGTTTTCAAGCTATAGCCGAGTCGGAGAACCCGTTACAAGGTGGATGACCGAATTAAAGTTCGAGCAACTCGTGCCTCTGTATGCCACTGCCGGGAAAACTCGTCGAGAAGCCGTCGAAGGGAATGGAGAAAAAGAAGAACAAGTTTTGCGTAACGATTTTCGCACGCTCATAGATGGAAGATTGCATAATATTAAATTATATGCTTTTATAAGCTAACTCCTATGTTTTACCACGGTATTTAATATCCGTATCT